>NW_021145017.1:0-41083 GCF_900634775.1 Gouania willdenowi | reverse complement strand
GTTTGCAGTAGTTTTTAGGGTCTAATGATGGTCCTAACTCAATTGCTTTTTTTTTTCGAAATTTTTGAAAGAAAATGCTTTTTGATTTTGGGTGATTTTTGTTTTTTGTGCCTTACTGCTTTCTTAGCCCAGTTTAAGTATGTGCATTATATTTGCAGTGGTTTTTAGGGTCTAATGATGGTCCTAACTCAATTTTTTTTTTCAAAATTTTTGAAAAAAAAATGCCTTGTTATAGCCTTACTTTTGATTTTGGGTGATTTTTGTCATTTTTTGTGCCTTAGTACTTTCTTAGCCCTGTTTAAGTATGTGCATTATATTTGCAGTGGTTTTTAGGGTCTAATGATGGTCCTAACTCAATTTTTTTTTTTTTAAATTTTTGAAAAAAAAATGCCTTGCTATAGCTTCTTCACATTTATTTTCTTGTGTGATTCTGTGATTGTGCACGAGACAATGAAACATGGTTGTGTGTTTTTTTATATAAATATAAACTCTTTATTAAATCTAATGTTGTGCAAAGCCAGTGGAAAGAAATGTTGGAGTCCGTTTCTAGATTGGACTTAGCGTTAGCCGCTGCTTCTGCGTTAGCTCTGGATGCCAAACGTCTACGATGAAGATGAGTCGTAAACTGTCGGCGTCCTGCCACACCTCGTGTTCAAAGGAATCATCAAAGATCAACACTTTTCCTTCTTCCCATTCCCTGAGGAAGGAAAAGATCACCTTTACAAACTTACATCATACAGAAGGACTTCACTAAAGTGGGCTTCACACAGCATGACTTTTAAATTAAAATGAGACACCTGTTCTAATGAGTGTGTGTGTGACCTGGTGGTGTTGGTGCAACGGATCCTACAGCCGTGCGCAGGGATTACCAAACCCAGGTGGATCCTCAGTCTACAGTTTGTTGGTCCCGTGTGGGGCCAAACGTGCGTTCCTGGCTGCATGATGGAGAACTTGATCTGTAGAGTAGAGCGGAGGTTATTGATCTGTGCTGTGATTGGCTCACAGCGTGTCTGTGTGTGTGTACCTGTCCTCTCTTACAGCCCGTGGCCTCTGGGTGGCGCTCCAGCAGAGAGCAGCTCTTTGGGGCACTTTGACAGGAAGCAGAGTTTCTCCTTCCTGTCAAACACAAGAAAGAAGCACACATTCAACAAATTTAAAAAAAATGCAATTACAGTTACAGTTATAATTACGTCATACATGTAATTATCAATTCTGGGATTACAATTCTAGTTGACCCTAACCCCTGTGTGTACGTACGTGTACACACACACACACAGTTGTGTACCTTGCTGCCACAGTGTGTACTGGTTCCACTCTCCTTTCTCCCTCAGGTTTTCTTCCTCTGGGAGGAAAAGTCCAGTTTTCTGGTCTATGACGGCTAACGCTTCGTCTCTGAACGTCTTCCAGTTCCTCTCCAGCATCTGAAACACACAAACCAAGAGTTGGAGCTTCGTTTAAACACAGGTACTGTGTGTAATCTCACCTTAACCAGGTCTGTGTATCCGGTCTCTGACGGCGTCCACCAGGGCTGAGCCTTCAGTCCCTTCACGTTGTACAACGAGCGCTGCCACACCGACGCAAAGTGTCCACGTTTGAATCCTCTCTCATACCACTGGTACGCCTGGAAACAAAGCACCGGTACTACTGTCAAATACTTGTGAATATTAACATTTAATAATAATAAATGAAGCATTAGTGCGACTCACGCTGTCGTCTCCCATGCGCTGCAGAGCGTCTCCGAGCTGGAAGTAGAAGCGTCCGTCGTCGGTGCCGGGATGTCCGGACTCCAGGCCGTCCTGGAGGTGGAGAATCAGTGATTGATAAGTTCTATTAACGATGCTAATGCTAATGAGGAAACGGCCCCACCTTCAGGAAGGGAATGCTCTCTGCGATCTGGTTCTCAGACTTTAGGATGAAGCCGTAGTGAACTTTAGCAAAACCGTTGTTTGGGTCCAGAGAGAGAACCTGCAGGGGGGCGGAGCATAGACGTGTCAGTCATTGAGGGCTGCGTTACACTAAGCTAAGTTAGCGTCACCTCTTCGTAGAGCTTCTTAGCTCCCTGGTTGTCGTTGATGAGTAGGTGGGCCACGCCCAGCTCATTCTTCAGACTAACATCATCTGGAAAAACCTGCAGCAGCTTCTTCAGCGTCTTCACGGACCCAGTCATTCGCCCTGTGGGGGCGGAGCTTAGGTTAGACAGCTGAGTTTAGGGGCAGAGTCTAGCCAAAGATGTGTGTGTGTTACCCAGGAACTGCTGCCTCTCAGCTCGTCTCTTTAGCGCCGCCCTCAGGAGGTCAGAGGTCACGTCAGGAACATCCGACACTTCTCCATAAGTATTGATGGCTTTCTGAAGAAGGTCGTTACTACGAAGCTTCTCAGCCAGGTCGTCCTCAGACTGACACACACACACACACACACTTACATTAAAACCTATATTATCATTGATTATGAAGCCTAACAATATAACCAATAGATAGGAAATAAATTAGATGATAGATATTTGTTTTTAGTGTATTTTACAGCTGATTTAGGACCTGTTAGAGATGCTAACACAAGAGGAAGTTTAACTTTTAATACGTTATTTAGTTCAGGTTCAGTAATTGTGATCAATTGTAATTGACTTTCTGATGATAAAAAATGAATGTAATTTAATTGTAATTGAATATGTAATTGACCCCCACCCTGGTAGTTCTATAGTAGTAATAATAATAATGCATCAATTTTATATAGCGCTTTCTCATAGACAATCAAAGTCGCTTTTACAGAATTGAGTCACTATTCTTTCACTCCACACTTAGTGGTGGTAAACTACGAACGTAGCCACAGCTGCCCTGGGGCAGACTGACGGAAGCGAGGCTGCCAAAGTTCGCCATCGGCCCCTCCGACCACCACCAACACTCACTCACACACTACATTCATACGAGGCAATGTGGGTGAAGTGCCTTGCCCAAGGACACAATGACAGATACCACTGTGGTACCTGGAATTCTCAGTGGTCTCCCATCCAACTACTAACCAGGCCCAGACATGCTTAGCTTCCGAGATCTAACGGGATCGAGCAATGACAGGCTGGTGTGGCCACTGATGTAGTACCTGGGCTTTCCCGTAGCGTGCTCGAGGACTCAGTGGATTCTGCTGAACCAAAGTCTCAAATGCTCTGAGAGCTTCCTCCAGCTTTCCCTGAGAGGAGACAGGACACAGAGGTCTATGTGAAGACATTTACAGGAAGTCTCTGTGGGGACAACGTTTACCTTCTTGCGGAGCTTCTCTGCTGCGTCGATGTCTGCTTTAATCTTCTTGTCCAGTTTATTCAGCAGCTTTGGTTTCTTCTGCTTCACTGAAACAAAAACAACAACTGTCTGTGTTCCCGCTGTGTGTGTGTGTGTGTGTGTTACCTTTTTCTCTTTCCTCCACAGGTAAGTCAGCTGACTCCTCCTTAGCTCCGCCCTCTACATCCTCTGGAGCGTCAGCCTTTGAATCTGAAGCATGAACCAATCATTAGAGATCAGAAGGTGTTTCACTAAAGGTGAATCCAAACATCCAGGATATCAGGATTAGCCAGGCTAAGGCTTATCGTGGTTTTCTGAAGGATCCTACCTGCTTCCTGGGTCACTTTGGAGCTGGTCTGAGGTCCAGACTCACCTGACAACAAACAAACCAACAAATCATAAAGGGGCTATACGATGAAGCTAGCTAGATTAGTATATCCAGGATATCTTTGTGTTAGCGGGCTTCACCTAACCAACATTCAGACAGTGCTCTGATCAGTTAAACTTTATTACATCCATGCATACGTAGACACAGACTTCATCAGCTGACTGTAGATCAGTCCATCAGATATAAATCTATATCTTTCCTAAATGATGTCATCGGTAAATGAAAGGATTGATTAATCCATTAATAATTTTCTTTCCTAAACGCAGCTGTCAGATCTGCACCAACCAGGATCATCTATCAATGAACAGGTCATTTTCTATGATAACTGATTGGTCAGGAGGCGGGACTTTAGCACGCGCTAAGATCCTTGCCAGAACAAAACCTGGTCCTAATCAGGCTAGTCGTTCAGCCTAAGTTACCATGGTGATTTAGCTCCGTAAGACGTAAGCAAGCTTCTTGTCCAACACACACTGATTAAATCCTGGAAGTTAGCCAGATAAGAGCTAATCTAGCTTTGTAGTACAGTCCCTAAATGTAGGAAGTGTTATTGTTGGGTTTCAAAGTAAAACTCAAACTCACCATCTGTCAGCGCTGATGAATGAGGCTCTACTAGGACTGTAACACACACACACACACACCCTCTCAGACAAACATTACAAAGACAACACAACCGTGTCACATGACCACAGTCTGACCTCCAGTGGAGTCGATGATGTCTGTAAACAACACACAGTGTTAGTGTTTCATCAACGACGTGTACACAACTGAACATCAAACTGATGGAAACACATTTAAAGCTACAAGTCACTTTTTAAAGTTACATTTCATTGTCTTTCCTTAATTTAAAGTATCTGCTTAAATCTTATAATAATTATATTTTTTGCATATGTATTTTTCTTTTCTAAACTATTTTACTTCCTGTTTAAAAGGTGAATCTAGTGATAAAGGAGACATTTTATTCCTTTTAATAACTTTTTCTGTTTCAGAAACTTCACTCTGTGAAAAAACGTGTGAATCAGTTAAAAACCTTAAATGAAATTTGGGAAAATTTAGAAAATAAAATAAAATCTGAGGTCTGTGTGGTTCATTATCCTCCTGACTTTAGTCCTAATCTGGTTCACATCATGTTAGAAAGAGATCAGATCAGATTATTTTTGTGATCAGAACGTTAAACTGACCGTGAGAAGATGAGTCGTCCTCAGGATCATCTGCAATAAACACATCCAATTCAAATACAGATAAACTATTTCATCCTCATACATGCAACAATAAACAATACTGCTCGTGTTTCATTATACATTAAACACTTAAAATGTGTGTACCTGTATATTTTATTATTCTAATCCGTTCTGTATTTTAACAGTTTTTAAAGACAAATAGATAATAAATTATGGAGACAGTAAATATCTTCCTTTTTAAATCTTTGAGGGTTTCCAATCATCTTTACAACATCTAATATGATTAATAATAATACCACTGACTAAGACCTTTTGTTAAATCATAACATTATTAAATAAACTGACCTGGTATAAAGTCGTCTTCAACCAGAGGAAGAGGAACAGCAGCTGCAGACGAAACAAACACCAAAATAAAACATAAATCTTAACGAGAACCAGAGATTTTCTACAGGGTGACTACAGGTAGGAACACGTTATAATTAAGACTTTTTAATACCACCTTAAAGAATATTTAAGACCAAACTTATGATGGAATTACAGACCAAAGTGAAAATATTTTATTTCACAATTAAAGGCAGTGACATCAGTTAATAATGTAGAATACGGAAAAAGGAAAATAAAATTTAAATGTGTTTATTAATGTAAAAAAAATCAACATTGTCCTAAATGATATTTATTGTCACAATTCTCACAACATTTATTATCATTGGACAATAAACCTCAAACCAAACGAGCTTTTATCAGATCCGTCACCGTTTAACGCCATATGTGAAGTTTTGATCTAAAATGAGACCTTCTAAGAACATGTAGCTAAACTGGGTTTTCAAACAAAAAGGCCGTGTTAGCTAGCAAGGAGGCAGCACTTATTGTGTCACGTGATCTACATGATGGAGTGAGATGGAACGTTCAGTCCGTGCTAGACGTGACTAAAGCACATTTATTATTTTTAGTTTTTACGACACGACAACGGTACAACCTCTCAGACACAGATCTGTTTCTTTACAAAGAATGACAACTTACAAAAGTGTACAGAGACTTCCACATGGTTCCAAGAAAGAAGAGACAAAAAGCTAAATAATATTTTTTCTTTTTAAACTCAAGCAAAGTACAGTCCTCATTATGACACGTGATAAATGGCCTCCATATAGTTTCAAACAAGTCATGTTTTTCCTTTCAGGAGATATAGAATCTGTTCCAGTGGTAGAACTGTCAACATCTGTTTAGCACATTGTCCAATACTGGGAGCTCTACAGCTTTTCCAGTTTGACTTGTAGTGGTTTACCCTTGTTAATGAGCAACCGTTCACATTTAGTGTATTTGGGATAAATTTCCAAAATAAAAAGTTAAGCCTATGGAGATAATGACTTTTAAAGTTTTGGGAACTGTTTCCTAAAATGAATGAATTACTCAGTGGAACCTTTTCTTTGTATTTAAGACAATTTAATGCTTTTCAAGGCCTTTTATTTGTAAAAAAAAAAAAAAATAGACATTTAAGACTTTTTAGGGACCTGCAGTCACCCTGTACAAAGAAAATAGAATTGATTTAAAAAACTAGAATGTTGGAAGCTAGTTTTAATTTAAACTTAAACTACACTACATTGGTCTGTGTTCAGCATAAACAAGAAGAACTAACCTTGTATTTCAGCCTCTAAATCCACAGATCTAGAGTCTGTTGGACACAGAGAGATTATAAACCATCATAAAAATCTATAATATTTACTGCAACAATCTAAAGGTTTAACTCTGGAATTAAATTATGACGACAGACAGCTAGGGTCGGTTCATTAAAGTTATATAACAGAGAAAAAAAACATAAAGAATCATGTGAGATTAAGAAAAAGTTTAACACTTGTACACTAATAACCTAGAAAACAGATGTTTCTCACAGGGACAGCCCAACGGTATCTCTGTCAAACTAAAAAACAACAGTAAATGAATATATCAAGAGTTCAGAGACACGTAGGAAGTTAGAACGGTTTTATGAAAAATAAGGACAGAGTTAAGAATAGAAAAATTAAAGTAGAGTTTAACACATTAAAATCCTGTAATAACTGATGTTTTTCACGTACCTGTCTCATGGACAGCAGAAGGGTTTTTATCTGAAACTATAAACAACAAAGTTAAACAAAGATCACATTAAATAATTCATCTGAGTGAGACGTGTAACAAACATTTTAATCTAATTAATCACAAGTATTTCTGTATTATACCATTATTTACCATAACCTACAATGGAAAGAATAAATTCAGCGTTGTAAGTAATATTTAAATTGATTTGAAAACATTTATGGGTGAAGAACAAGCGAGAAAAAAGAAATAAACATTGTTTTGTTGCAGTTCTTTGTGTATTTTACTATAACCGTACCTCCCAGTTTGGGTGCTTGTCACATTTTTTACATTTATAATCTCTTTAATCACTTTAAAAGTCACTGTAATTATCTCAAAAAAATATTTTTTCAGATTGTACCCATTTTTTTGCCGTACTAAAACCATACTTCTATTTTGAGTCTTTATTTTCTCAGCGTTTGATTGTAATTATTTTTTAAATATTTTCATTCACACAAAGTCAGTGGAAAGAATTTTAGAGTCAGTTTTTAAATTGGACAAGTTAGACAAAGTTCACACTAAATCATTTATTTCAATAAAATCTGAGTCACTCACATTTAAGAAAATATTTAAGTCAAATGTGTAACAAACCAACCTTTTATTCTAATTAATCACAAGTACTGCTGTACATAATTCACTATTATTTCAGCGTTGTATGTAATATTTAAATTTGTTTGATAATCTAAATGTTTAAGCTTGACGAAATAAAAAATAAATGTTCTTTTGTTGCAGTTCTGTGTTTAAAAAGCTCAGTGAGAATTATCAGCTACATTAGTAGCATTATACAGTATAGACTGATAGCCTGGAGCGACTTCACTGTTTGGTGTAAAGTGACTTATGTACCAGTGAGACTAGTGTGGAATAAACTACCATAGTACGATGGTTAGTGTGAGTCCTCACCTGTTTCCTTCTCAGGTGGGTCTGTACGGAGGGGGGGCGTGTCCTTTAGACCTGTTTACACATCAACAAACATCCTGCAGCTTAGAGAAGCTACTACAACAGTTAGCTTCAAAATGAAATACACAACAGATACACACATTCATACCATACCATGCATTTAGTTAAAGTCTATAAGTGGAACCAATAACATGGCTCCACCCATTTACCGTTTGACCTTGGTCAGCCAGCGCTGCTACATGCTAAGCTAAGCAAAACATAATTACTGACCTCTTATTTTACATTTCAGAGCATAAAACAAGTTTTACTCACTTTACCAATGACCTGCACAGAATGTGTCAACATTTATAAACATGTTTTTATCAGTCTGACAAGTTTGAACCAAATAGTGGATTTAATAATATAGCCCCGCCCCTTTGAACATATTCTGCCAGTGGTACTACATGCTAAGCTAACCAAACATGTGGGGCTGGTGGCTACATGCTAAGCTAACCAAACATGTAGGACTAGAACAATTACTCTCTGCAACATGTGGAACACAAAGTTCAAGTTTTCTTCGGAGAATATAAAACAGTCAATGCACAGACGGTTAAAAAAGCCCTAAAAGATGTGGATGAGATGTTTTTTCCATCTTTGGATGTTAATGCGTCTTCTTGGATGATTTGGATCATGTTTGTACATTAAGAAACTTTATATGTCTGTGACAAAGGACAGGAAGATGATGAGTTGGAGACCAAACAGCTGTTCACTGCACAGTGAATGCACAGATTTATTTCCTTCAGTTTGTTTATTTTCTCTCAAATGAATCAGAAACTACAAAATTTCCATTTCATTACAAAGTTTAAAATACTCCAAATTCTGGAGCTGAAGCTTCTCGTGTCACGTGGCACTGCCAGACGATCACACAATGAAACAAACACGGATATCAACTCCAAGCTCAAATTTACAATATTTTTACGCAAATAATATTTCACTAGTCGAATCATTTAATAATGAATTAAACTTCACAATAACATAAAAACACACATTTCAGCCCTAAAGGAAGCCCTCATCTTCTACAATGCTGCTGCCACTCTGAGGGAAATCTGTAACTGATTATAAAATATTCCAGGGCAGAATATTTTTGTTAGTTGTTTCTTATTAAGAGTAAAATCTATAGCACCCTCTAGTGGTGGCCATAAGAAGATAAATGCAGGAAAATGGATAATTAAGTTGAGAAACATAAATTTACTTTTCAGCACAAACTACTAAATATCCTTTAAAAGTCACATTTATTTCTCTACAATTAGAATGGTATAGCATACTTATTATAGCATAATAAATACATATTTATCATATAACTAATATAATAATTATGACATATATATAATATAATATATAATATATAATATATTATCATTAATAATTAGAAAATGTGGTTATTTATTTGACTTCATTCACTACCTACCTTATTCCTGGAGGTGCTACTGTTGATCCTGCATGATGGAAAGAGATTTTCTTTCTAAATAAATGTAAAATACTGTATTGTTGTTGTATAAAGCCACGTTAGTCAAAGGTAAATATAGCTAGGTATCAAACTTATGGCGCCAACTAGAGGTCAGGTAATTTACAACAAAACGTGAAAGAAATTATCTATATTAAATGAAGAAAGATTTAGGTAATTACCGACTAGCACCAGAACTTTAAAAGTTTTCAGAAGTTTAACTTTCGTGATGAAAAGAAATCAACTTTTAACTTCACAGTAAATGTTTATGCAGATAAACTCGTAGAGCTAAAACGTGCGTTTACCCTTGAAGCGCATGAAAATCAACGTTAAGACGAGTCTGTAAATATTGTCAGTGTGAAGGAAACCATAGAAAGACATTCTAACATAATCAAATCCAACAGACATCAACAGGTTTTGGAGTTTGTAATGATAATTTTTCTCGTTTGACCAAATAAAGAAGAAACTTTCATTTAGGTGTCGAAAGCCAAAATAAGAAATTTGTGACATTCACGATGTAGCCATTTTGTTATTTTTTCCCTCCCTCCTTCTGTCTTCTGATCGCTGCCACGTTTGGTTGATTGGGTTTGGTTGAAGCGGTCGTTGCTCTGGGCTGAGTGACGTTGGTTCTGTTTCTCTCTCTGACCATCCTTTCTCTCTCCAGCCTCTCTCTTTCTTTCCTCGCTGCCATTTCCTTCTCTGTCCGTTCCTTCTCTAACCTTGCCTGAGCGATTCTTGCCTTTTCCCTGGTGAGGCGCTCTTTCTCCAGTTTCTCCCTCTCTTCGACAAGTCTTTTTCTCTCCAGAGCGACGCGCTCCCTCTCTAGTCTTTCTTTCTCCATCCTTTCTTTGACAAGTCTCTCCCTTTCCTTAGCGATTCGCTCTTTCTCAAGTCTCTCTCTCTCTGCCTTTTCTTTGGCAAGTCTATCTTTTTCAAGTCTTTCCTTAGCAAGTCGTTCCTTTTCTTGCCGTTCTTGTTCTGCCTTGACTTTGGCAATTCTTTCCTTCTCAATTCTCTCCCTCTCCTTGGCAATTCTCTCTTTTTCTACCTTTTCTTTAGCAAGTCTCTCCCTTTCCTTAGCAATCCGCTCCCTCTCTAGTCTTTCTTTCTCTGCCTTCTCTTTAACAAGTCTTTCCCTTTCCTTAGCAATACGTTCCCTCTCTAGTCTTTCTTTCTCTGCCTTCTCTTTAACAAGTCTTTCCCTTTCCTTAGCAATACGTTCCCTCTCTAGTCTTTCTTGTTCTACCTTTTCCCTCTCCAGTCTCTCTCTTTCCTTGGCGATGCGTTGTCTTTCAGCGTTTTCCCTGGCGATGCGTTGTCTTTCAGCGTTTTCCCTGGCGATGCGTTCCTGCTCCCGTTTTTCTCTTTCAGCTCTCTCTTTAGTGAGTCTTTCCCTCTCTCTGGCGATTCGTTCCATCTCAAGCCTTTCTTTCTCAACTTTTTCTCGAGCTATCCTTTCTTTTTCAAGCCTCTCCTTCTCTAATCTCTCCTGTTCTGCCTTCTCCTGTTCTAGTCTTGCCTTTTCTTTCGCTAATCTTTCCTTTTCGATTCGATCCCTTTCCTGTTGTTCTCTCTCCTTTCTTGCCTTTTCTTGCTCAAGTTGTTCCTTCTCCTCCTGAGCTTGCCTTTCTTTAGCCAGTCTTTCCATCTCTTCTTTCTTCTCACTGGCCATCTTTTCTTTTTCAGCTTTCTCTTTAGCTTCTCTCTCCATTCTCTCCTTTTCTGCTTTAATCCGTTCCATTTCTGCCTTTTCTTTTTCAATTCTTTCCTTCTCTAGCTTTTCTCTTTCTATCCTCTCCTTTTCCAACTTCTCTTCTTCTAACCTTTTCCTTTCTTTCTCCATCCTCTCCGTATCTTCCCGGAGTTTCTCCATTTCAGCCTCCAGTTCCTTTGCCTTCAGAGTCCACGCTGCCGTCTTATTCTCCTCCTCCTCTGCAAGGAAGGCTCTGATCTCTGCGAAGGCGATGCGAGCAATTCTCTTTGCCTCCATCTTTTCATGGATCATCCTTAGCTCCTCTTTCAGAACCGAGCGTAGCACGGCACCTCGAACGGGTCGGCCTGAATTTCAAGTTTAAATGAATTTAGGCACAAGAACAATTTGACGTGTATTGGCACAACTCGCAGCACAGCAACCAGGCAATTGTTCAAAATGATGGAACAGGGAGATGCAGGTGAGTACTTTGGGTAAAAAAAGAACAAAGACTAAGCCAGCCACGCCAAATCCATAAAAACTGCATTTTAAATAAAACCTCAACAACAGCAACCAAGTTATATCACATTAATAAGGGTTTAGTTTACACTAAAGAGAAGTATCAAAACCACAATGACAGGCCAATATTGTAGAAGTATTGTACATACACAAACCAGTTAAAGTCCAAATTAGTCAAAATCCAAACCAGTTAAAATAAAATAAACATGATGGTTTTTCTACCTTTGGTGGCATTTTTTCTGTTTACTGCTTCTTCTTTGTTGTCTGATACAAAACGGAGTTACGCTTTAGTCCATTACAACAGATGCAGGAGAAACAAACTCACAGCCAATGTCAAGAGTACTTATTTCAGTCATTCATTCACTAGTTAATAGCGGATTTGGGTCATAGTTTGACTCATCTTGCATTCATCTGCTTTAGTCTGCTTTCAGTCACTGACGTTAGTTTGGTGAATAATTTCAGTCAAACTGAGGAGACAAAATCAGTTCTGTACCTTCAGGAAACCTGACTTCTTCTTCATGGGACTTTATTTGGTTTTCCTCTGACATAAAAAGCACATTTTAAAAACTGAAAACCGCTGACACAACAAAAAAGAATGATAAACACATGCAGAGAAAATGCAGAGAAGCAGTCGACGTGAAAACACATTATATACAAGTCAATTAACATGGAAATATTGATATCTTATAAAAAGATCATTTTAGTATCTATAATCTGATATAAAGTTACTCTAACTTATTTCCATCTGTTTAAAGCTTTACGACATGTTTTTGATGTGATGTTCTTAGATTTAAAACATCTAATATTTACTATGAACAAATGTTGAATGAAAGCAGTGATAATGTTAAAAAAGCACTGGATTCTCCATTGTTTACAGGGAGGCTATTGCTAATGCTAACACTAATGTTAAAGCTAAAGTTAGGGCCAACTACACGTCACAGATCGTACCTTTGATCTTTGCTCTGCTTTTCAAAACTCCCCTTTCCACTGAGAGCACAAACAACTGTTAGCTGAGCTGATGCTACACAACACAGCAAACACACACCTAGCGTGCATGCGTAATACCTTTCTTCAGCCTCCTCACTGCGCGCTCCTTCACAGTGTTTTCATCTGAACTCACAGAAACAAACTTGTTAACGTCACTTTAATGAACTTTCATTAGTTAATTTTATTAGTCCTGGAACCAGTGCAACAGTAACTACACATGACGCGCAAACACCAGGGACGCACGATCACATGTTCAAGTTCTCCTTATCGTTCACCTGGAACGATTCCATGGAAATACAACACACAAAAAGCACTTCAAAAACACACAAGAGGACCACAAACCTATTTAAAAATGATGACAAAAACACACGCAAAAATTGTAAATTAAAAAAAATGACACAAAACAAAAAAAAAAATTACATTTTTTTTTTAAACCAATAAACAAAATCATACAGGACAACAAAATGTATTTCAAAAAAAAAAAAAAAAAAAAAAAAACACACACAAAGTAATAACAAAATTTTAAAAAAGACACCAAGACAACAAAAACACTAAATAGAAAAATACACAGTGCTCTATAAAGCTGACCAATGGTGAACCACAGGGCTCAGTGTTAGGACCCACTGTTTTTACTGACATCAGCAACGCTTCGACACATCTGTACGCTGATGAAACTGTTGTTTACTGTCCTGGTCTTTAACCTTCTCCAGTCCCAGTTATACGAGCTCCAACTGGCAGACTACAACCAGACTGTTTCCTAACGGGAGGACTGAAGGTGTTCCCCTTACTTTGTGGACTATTTGTTTCATGAGCACACCTTATCATAGACGATGGTATCGTCAGCGTATAAAGAAAGAACACATTCTTCAAAGCAAACCAAGAATAGAAATCCCAGTGTTGTCTAAGATTGAAATTGTTTGATGTCTTTTTATCACTGCTTCTACAACCACTAGAGGGAGTAGTTTCCTTTCTTCTTAAAAACAGTTCAGTGCTCCCTCACTCGTCCTATTGACCGTTATCTGAGGACGACTCGCTCTTCTTCTCCTCCTCCTCTGAAGAGGAAACTACGTCACGGAAGAAGGTGAAGAAGGCTTTGATCCAATCAGAGTCGTCCTCTGCTAAAACACTAAGAACCTCCTCGAGCGACTCGACTTTCATGCTATCGCTGCCGTCTTTACTCAATCCTGACGGGAAGAGAGGAGGAAAAAAGAAGGGATGGAATGTTGAGAAAAGAAGGGAATGTAGAGAGGAATAATGTGGAAATGAAAATAAAAAGTTAAAGGAGAAGAGAAGAAATGAATTTTAGACGAAGTCGACAACATGCTGTTATCAACAAATAAATACGAATGTGGAAACCAATAACGACAGTTTTTCACATAAGTTTAATAGGATAATTTGAACCAATAGGCGAACCTGAAAACATAGCCCCGCCCTTTTTTACCCTTATTGTCTTTAATGAGGTTTTAGACGCACAATACTGCACAACGTAGAAAGAGAGTAAAACTTTTTCTAAGCTCTGAAACATCAAAAGGATGGCGTTTGGAAGAAATATGAACGAACCACGGCACAGAGTGTCAAAAATGGTCTGATTGGTTCTTTCAGAGATACCGACACGTGACTGGAGGGAAATGACTCACCAAGCAGAACTTTGGCATCGTCCACGTCAAAGTCTCCGTCTCCATCTGCATCGTACGCCGTCAGTTTACCTGAGAGAGAGGGTTTTCATATAATTTTTCACACAGGGCCAACAGCATTATATAAAGAAATGCATAATAAGAAGAAAAAGAGAAACATGTAAACACAAAAAAGTTCACACACAAGATGTCGAGAATATGAGGTTGTGCTGAGTCCTGAGAGGAGGAGCCTAAATAGTTTGTGTGCTCGGTCGGCGGAGCTTAACCTTAATATATTCTCTGAGTCTCATTATTGGAGAAGAAGAGATGCAGATATAGATAGAGAAGGAAAAGAAGATAGAAGAACAACAACAAAGAGCCGTCATTAAACGCCGTCTCTCACCGATGACGCTTTCATAGTCGACGACGCCAAAGTAAACGACGGCCACTGAACTCCACACTCCGAGCAGAGCCAGGACCAAGAACCAGGAGAACACAGAGAACTTTGGAAGAGACTCAGACTTGTTGGACTCGGGCTTCTTTGGCTTGGTTGGCTCCGCCTTTGTTTCCGACTTCAACTCTGAAACAGGAAGTTCAAGTTAAATATCAAACAACACCATGAAGACCAAAAAACCATCACATCATCAACACACACACACACACGTTTTATAGTGAAAACCCCACACGGGATGCAGAGCTTTGATTGTGAAAACCACACATAGGAAACAGAGCTTTTATTTTGAAAAGAAACCCACAGGATGCAGTCAAACAAAAATTCACAGCAAATGGTTGTCCTCTTTACCCGTTTCTGTGACAACAGGCTCTGTTTCTTCCTGTTCGTCTCCTGAAACGACCCAACAGGTGAGATCTGATCCAGATGGAACTAAAGTTCTCAGCTGAGGTTCCTACCTTCCTCCTTCGTCAGTGAGTCTTCTTCTTCTTCTTCCTCCTCCTCTTCCTCAGCATGGAGCTGCTCTACAGGAAGTACGGAGGAGCCGCAACGTCCCAAACGCTGCATTATCACCTTGTCCACGGTACAAAAACTTTCCTCAAGAATCCAAACAGGGAAACTTTGACCATTGACGACGTTGAAACATTCAGACGATCATCAAGTCTGAATGTGAAGAAGCTCCACCCCCTTTGTCAACCCGATACCCTCTATTATTAGAGTTGACAAAACCTCGGAGGACACACATTGACCTTCATACCACTCTGTGTGTGTGTGTGTGTGTGTGTGTGTGTGTGTGTGTGTGTGTGTGTGTCTCATGAACGGTGTTTTAAATCACCTGGAGATCATGTTCTCTGCTGAATGAGTCTTTGGTGTTAGCTTCACAATCATTCACTAGATGAGACCTGCTGATCGTGTTTCAGCAGAAAAATGTTGATCATTGTGTGTGTGTGTGTGTGCGTATTGTTGTTGTTACAGTTAGGTTCAGGTCACCATTAATTTTTTTTTTTTTTTTAAAACAAGCTGAAATTACAAAATGAAATGGAATAAAGCTTCACATGAATGTTGTGGAAAAATAACATTTGTTTTGGCAAACGGGTGGTGAAAGAGACGCAAATGTCAGAATAATAATCTTGTGTATATATATATATGTGTTTTTAAACAAACTATTGTAACAGCTCCTACAGTTGGAAAAGTCAATTCTGGTACAAAATGTGTTGTAATATGAGGCGATATGACAGAAAAAAATCACACATTTCCAACATATTTTTTACTGTAAAATAGGAGGGCTAATGTTAGCTTTAGCAAGTTTAACAAACGGCTGGACGTCAAATAAATACAAAAAAACAACATATATTCACATTTTATTTTGTTGTTACCAGCTCTGTTTGGACTTTCATTATTTTACCTTTTTAAGTTTGTTTTCAGTAAAAGCAGCTTTGTAGCTGTTTAAACCTCATCACCTCCTGTAGCAAAGCAGGTTAGCTCCAGCTTTTTAAGTTACCGTACTGATTTACAAAGTGTTTTTGTGTACTGCTGATGAAAACCACTCACAATATAAGTTTGTATCAGTTAATTTTTTATTTTATTTTTATTGTGATTACAAATAATGATGTTTTGTGTTGAAAATATAAACTATATTAAAATTATGTTTTGTGTCTGTGTTATTTTTTAATAACACGCTGTCAGAGCTCAACAGGGTCACTTTCACAGGTGTGAAGATTCAAGCAGGTGCATTACAATAGGAAATCAAAATATGAGCTTAGAAATAGAAAAAAAAATCGTGAATCATCGGAATTTTTTTTTAAAATCGTTAGTTGTTGCTCTACAAATTTCCTGCACAATCTTGTGCTACTTATATTCAGCACGTGCCTTTAATATATACCAGTAGATTATAAATATGAAATGATTAATAATAATTAACTCCATTAACTGTATTGAGCACGTTTGGTACGATTTTGTGAGGTTCAATATCTAGAAATGAACTGATCAAATTGAAACAAAATAAATTGTCAAACTGAATTAGGGAAAATATGAAATTCTGAGGCTCCAACGATGAACGATGATTATCAGTCCCATGACTTTGTTTTTGTAAGCTCTCCCCTTCAAAATAAAATAAAAGAACGAAGTCCTAACCCTCCCTACAACACAATATCATTATTTATTACTTCAGTTTCTAATGTTGTACTACATGAATCTGTGTAGTATAACATTAGAAAGGTGGTCATAATATTATGGCTGGTTAAGATGGATTTTAATACAAAAAAGTCAAAAAACTCCTTTATTCTTCATTAATGATGATGAAGCTAAGCTTTAATCAGGTTAATTAATTAAAAAAAAACATGAATTAAAGATATTTCACGTAAAAACTTGCTTTTAAACTATTTTGTTTTTTGTTAGCTTAGCATCTTGACAGCACTATGCTAACTAGTCCCAGAGGTTCAAACTGTTCATTTAGAGTCCAACAAGACATAAATAATCTGATTTATCTTAAATACATACGGAAATATGTTCGAGACAGAACGTTAACCAGATTCCTTTAAAATATACTAAACTTTACATCAGATTCTGCTTTAGGAGGAAACTCTGCACCACAGACAATAAAAGCAGACATATGTGTATTTGTTACGGTACTAGCAACACAAAGAAACATCTGTTCATTTGGTGAAATCAGGAAATAAAACTAAGAAACTGACGCAGATTTGAGGAAACCTAGCTAGCTACTAGCACTGTTACAGTCAGCTGATCAATAACTGGGATTTAAATGTTTCATATTGTGTTACAATGTAACACGTATTAAGAATTGAGTTCAGACAAATCCCCAAACATCACGTGTGTCTGAAAACCAATCACACGTTTTCATCAGCGAACAATAATGTTTAACTTCACAGAAAACCAGTGGAGTTTTGCACAGACACGACAGGGAATCCAGTAAAAACCGGTACTGACCTTTTTTTGAGGAGCTTTTGTGGTTCCTTCTCGGCGGCATTGTTTCGTATCTCCTCCGATAGATTTCCCAGTGATAAACAGACAAATGAATGCGGTAATTAACCACTAATTATCAGAAAAACAGAGGGAGGAGAACATTAGGAGACAGTAATCACGTCTACACTTGGAGACAGAAGTGGTCCTTGGTAACCGGTGATTGACAGGCTAACCTGACCATTCAGAGCATTGAAGGAGAAAAAGAGGCGGAACTAAAGGCGGCCTTTCCTGATTCTCCACCAATCAGGCTGCGGATCAGCGCCGCTGTCGTCATTTTGAATAAAGAGCGTAAAAACGTGGCAGAAAATGAGAAGTTAACGCGTTTTGGGCGGAGATAAGAAAAAACAACACTTTGTCCTTTCAGCTCTTATTTTACAATTTAGCAATTTATTTATCTACATACTCTAAATTACATTGTTGTTTTATTTTTATGTTGTTTTTAATGAATAAATAAACAAACAAAAGAATAAATACATTCATAATTAATTAAAAAATAACTTCTGGTCCTCTGTTATCAGTTTCCTCTGTTTCTCCAACCGAAACTCGGCCTAGAAATATATCGTAGCCATTTATATGTTTTATTTATCAATCAATAAAAAAAAACATGAAAAGAATGTTAAAATTATTGTGAAAGCAGTATTACCTTCTATTTTTTGTATAAAACAAATTATCTCAGCTTTAACTTTTTAATTTTCTGAATTTCTTTGTAGAAATTGTTTGATAGTTGCAGTTTATCTTTTACAAAAAGTGCTTGAATCATTTTTAAATCATAATCAGATTTGGAGAAGACAGAATTCATGGCAACATTAAAATAATTTATTATTCAGATCCTTTCATTTTTTTAAATCTTTTTTCAGTTTATAGTAGGGCGGGTTAAAACTTGCAAACAATGATAATGAATCACTTTTCCCTTTAAAAAAATATCCATTAAATATTTCTATTGTAATTAATTAATTTATTGTTTTGACATAAAAGTAGTTTTCAATATTATTCTTATTCAAATATAATTTATAATATATCTACAATATATTATTTAATGATAATAAATATAACATTTCTGTATTATGATTAAATATAGTTTTGCTAAATTTAAAAAGAGTTTAATTAGTTGATTCTGATTCTCATTAAATGTTTAAACATTAGTCTGTAATGACAGGTCATATCCTGAGGGGGTCACTGTTGTTCCACCTCAGAAGGACTGGCTAAAAGCTCTGAACCACCAGTTTGTTACTGGCCTGGATCTGGTTTGGAACCAGTTCTTTGATTCAGGATGTAACTGGTTATTGTGTTTTTGAGTCCTGGTCTGTGGTTCAGACTGCCTCTGGTACTAGATCTAGTTTTTGTTTTAGGAAAACGCTCACAGTGTTTCATTGGTCGTGTTTCTAGTCTTTAAGTCTTGGTCTCAAACGAAGCTGCTCTGAACATAGACACACACACACACATAACACATATAACACACACACACACATAACACACACACTGGGATGTTTCAGGTCTTTTCTTTATTACAGGAGGCTTGTTTTATATACAGACACGTATTTGCAAAATACTAAAAAGTATTTCAACATAAAGTACTAAAAGTATATATTCATATATATATATCTGTGATTATTGATCATAGAACAGTAATAATAATAATTATTATTATTGATGTGGCTGACTGAGGCACGGCCTCCGTTACACAAAGGTTTCACCGTCGCAGCCAATCCAAACACACGCTCAGGGTGGGAAGCTCCGATACGTTGGCAGATCAACGCAATCGGCCAATTACCAAAGAAATAAAGAAAAGACGTTGATCATTTTAACATTTGGTCAATGTTGTTGTCTGGAATAGTTCAATGAGAAATGTTACACGGGGACTAATCAATGACTGATTTAGACTTGGTTTGATCGGAGCTTCCCCTGCGTTCGTCTGTTGTTCCTGAAAAATATTTAACGTCTAAAAAGGCAACTTGCTGCAGATATGACGGTCGTTTCCTGGATATGTGGCTGTGCGCCGAGCCGCGGGTGAAACCATTGTGCTGTGAACGGGGGCGACGGTGGGAGAAGCAGAGGGAGGAACGTACAAACCAAACCGTACGACGAAGTATTGCAGGAATCGCACATTCGGCGACTCTTTTTCCCGACGCGTCGAAGCAGCTTTTGGTTGTGAAAAGAAGGCAGGAAGGGTCTTATTTTCAAACACGCCCCCTTCCATCCCAACATGGACTCTATCGAACCCTCTCCATAGCACCACTCGTTCTTAAGAACTATACTTTTTAGGTTTTTCAAAATAAACCTGGAGGAGAATGTGCTCCAGCTTGAAGGTTTTAGGTTATCGCAGAGTTATGAACAGAGAGCTGAAGCTGGTTTTTGTTATAGTGCTGCTAGAAAAACAGAACCTGTGGTTCAGATTTAATCAACATAACCAATGTAGACCTAAATCCTAGTGGCCAACATTGGTTACTGCATTAAAGTCTTGTTCTAGAAGAATAAACTCACATGATTACATTCGTTTTTTGTGTTTTTAGGAGTCCAAACATGTTCACTATACTTTAGGACTATCTTCACCTTGTTTCGGGATAGTTTTGTTTCAGACCAGTTGTAAAATGACTCTGGTCTATTTCTTACTCTGGTGTTCCTACCATTGCAGATTGGCCTTGGGTTCAGACCAGTTCTATATCTGTTGTGGTTTTTGACTCGTTTAGTCTACGTCTGTTATCGGTTTCAGACCAGTTTAAAATGTTTTCTGGACTTTGCTTCAGACTCGTCTCACATGGTTTCTGAATAGTCAGACTCGTATAGTTTTGAACCATTGATTATCCTGGTTTAAATGGTTTCACACTGTATTTTGTTGGTTAATGACTTTAGGTTGGTTCTAGTCCAGGAATAAGACTAGAATGAGATGGTTTCTGGTCTTGGTTTGGATCAGTTTTAGATAAATCTAAAATATTCCCAATGTTGGACTGGTTTCAGACCATTTGTATTTGTTTAGGTTAATGCCACTTCCCGCCCTTGTTTCATACTGTTTCAGAGTAGTTTCACACAATTTCTAGACTGGTTCTTGGCTTTTTTTTCTTCACCATTTGTGGTAAAAAAAAATACTTTCACATTGTTTCTGTTAACCCTTGGACTTGAAACGTTTGCATCTGGCTTTGGCTACAAAATCGTTTCACACTATTTCTGATTTGTCTTGAATTTAGACTATTTCTGACCTTGATTTCAGACTGGCTTCACAGTAGTTCTGGCCAGTGTCTTGGTCAGGGTTGGGGTCAATTATAAATGATATTAATTACAATTATGGTGTAATTATAATTGTAATTTTAAAAATCAGTTGCTTTCATAATCATAATGAAATTGTAATTGAGTTCATATAATTGACCTTGTAATTGTCATGTAAATTCTCTAAAAATTGGCAATTGTAATTTAATGCTAAATTTACATACACATGTAGTTAATTATTAAAATATGTTTCGTATCAATCTTTCCCACATTTTACAGTTAAAATAAATAAATAATAATAAATAATAATAAAAAAAAAATAATATATATATATATATATATATAAATCCAGGGGTATACTGACACACAAAAAAAAGGCTCAGAAGTCCACACTAAAAATATCAAAACCTATATTTTCCATTGATTAGGAAGCCTAACAAGGTAATCAATAGGTGGGAATTAAATTAGATGACAGATATTTGTTTTTAGTGTATTTTACAGCTGCTTTAGGACCCGTTATAATAATAGATGCTTAACTTTTATTAGGTTATTTATTAAAGGCTCAGTAATTGTGATTAATTGTAATTGAACTTTAGTAATATAGAACGTAATTGTAATTGACTTTCTGAGGATAACAAAAATTGTAATTTAACTGTAATTAGAAAAAAATGCTGGTCACTGTAATCGTAATTGAATTGTATTTGAACATGGGTAATTGAAAATGTAATTGTAACTAAAAAATGTAATTGATCCCAGCCCTGGTCTTGGTATTGGTGAACGATTGGTTCCTGCCCTAGTTTCAAAGTGATGTCACATCATTTCTAGATCTGGTCTTGGTTTTTGACCATTTCTGATCTAAGACTATTTTCACACTGCTTCTGTTTTGTCTTGGTTTTTACACTTGTTCTAGACTTGGTTCTGGTCTTTGTTTCCGACTAGGAACATATGGAAACACAAAGTATCTGTTTGTGAGCGCAGGATTTACCTACGCTGTCAATGTTTCAGAATATTCTTATATTTCAATATAAAATATTTAGTTTTTTATTTTGAAGGTCAAAGTTTGTACTACATGCAGTAAAACATGTTTGGACTCCATTGAGCTTAACTTGTGGTCTTTAAGCTTGCGTGTGTGCTTAGTTGTTAGTGTGAGAAGCCGTTTGTGTATATATGTTCTTACCGAGACCTACAGGCTCTACCATTGCTACTAAGCAGCTCCTTAAGACCTAATTTAAAAAAGCCATAATGTATCTTTGGCCTTTTTGTTAGCCAGCGACGGCTTCTTTTAACAACTTTAGAATTAAGTTCGCTTTCAAAATAAAATTGTGGGCATTCTTCAGTGAATCTGAACCATTTCTCCTTCCTTTTGCCTCTAAATGCTCTACACAAAGTCGGAAATGATGAGTGAGTGGAATGTACGCAAACTTTATCCCGAGTGTGATTGAAAAGGTTAAATGACGTTGATGATGATGTTCTCAATGCCAGTGTCCAAACTGAGAAGAAGCTCTTGTGCTTTAATGTGAAAATAATTTGGTCCCAAACTTACTAAGTACAAAGTTTTTCACGACGATTCGAGGCAGATTTTAGGAATTTTCAATTCTATTCAGTGACACTTTTTTAAATGCGCTAATCATGAACTGGTCCTCCTCTCGCAGCACTGATCATATAAAGTTCTGTCGACTCGATTGAAGTCAGACTTTAGTCATGTTCCTCCCTTGGTTTGAGGTTTGGTGTTTAACGAATGTGCTATAAGTCCTGAAGTGGTGAAGTGTGTCCTGTATGGGTCAGACGATGACTGAACTCCCTGGGATCAGCGCGTGGTCTCATAATGCAATGGCTGATAGTCGTATGTGGCAGACGTTCAGTCAAGGGTTTGTTTTCTTTTACAAATGTGCAAAATCTGAAAGCGCTGCTTGTACACAAAGACTTGTACGTAGGAAGAGGGTTAAACACCAGCCAATCAGCTCTCTGACCCCGCCCACAACAATCAGCCCATCAGTCAGTCACATGACCAGTCACCCAATGGGAAAGCATGGCTTGGGAGTGTAACAGGCACACTCTGAGTCTATTGCTACTGAAAACAGCCCTTCAGCGCCACGACACATGAAAAAGGCCTCGGCCGAGTCCCGACCCGTTTCACCTGCTCCTCCCGGTCCTCCTGTCAGCAGGAACAGAGTCTGCACGGTGCTGCTGTAGTCCTTCATTCCTCAGAGGAAAGCGTAAAGATCCTCCTCGGCTGACCATGACCAGAGAGGGCTGAGAGAGAGGTCCCAGATATCAAAGGCTGTACACTTTTATTTTGACACTTTGTCTGGTCGCGCTGCTTCCTTCCTTTCCACGGTAACACTGTCCTTAACTTCCCTCGCTCTGTAGAAAGCATCTACGGTTCACTCCCATGGTTTTCGGCAAACGTTATTGCTCAACGCGATTCGTGTTTTTATATTTTTCTGTGCAAAATCGACAAAAAGCCGCTGTCGACCTCGGCTCAACCGCCCCCAAAAACGTGCAAAATCAATACAAAAGAAGAAGAAAGGCCATCAACAAGGACGTCCACTAAACAACAGACCCATAAATAAATAAATAAATACGTGCTCGGAGTCGCTCCGAACTTGACATCATCAAGGAAAACCCAAAGCTGTAAAACCTCGCCGTGAGTAGAAACACGTCTAGAAAAGATGCATACGTGGACTTTAGTTTACCTGCTTTTCTTGAAATCGTCAGCATCAACACAAACGCGTAAAGTCAACCTTTCGGATTCGACGTGTTAGTCCAGCGAGGTCGTTTGGTGTCCTGGAAACACTCTCAGACGAGTCGGTATATTAGCGAGCCAGCAAAGGCAGTACTCAAGCTAGCTCTAATGCCAAAACACTTCAGGAGTGTCCTAAACACACGATTCAACAGCACTAACATTTTGTCATTATTGGATTATTGCAACAGTTTACTGGAAACTTTTTCAAAGGGATTTAATCAAACTAACTGTACATTTGTTCAAGTCATGGGAATTCTCACTGTATCTCCGACAGTGCAGATGTTTCCTCTGTATCCACAACTTTGTTCTTTTGGTCACTGAGCAGAGATCACGGTCTTCATCGAGGGTGTGTGAAAAGAACCCTGATAGAAAAGTCCAAATAGAGAAAAGAAGTCACGGACGTGTTTAAAGAGCAAGAAGCAACATGAACGTCAAAGACAGATAATGGAATGAGACTTAGTGTCATCGTATTTAAAGACAAAAACAAAGACTAGTTAAGTCCCACAAGTACGTTCCCTTCTTCTGTAACACGGGTCTAAACTGGTCTAAACTGGATCAATGGACAATATATCAAACGTACTGGACCTTACCAAACCTTTAACAAACAAAACAACCCATTTAGATGTTGGAATAACTGGCCAAAAACAAGTCCACAAAGCCTGAAAGCAGTTCGGAGAGGAGTCGGGAAAGGGAAGTAGAAATAAAAGCACAGAAATAAAAGTCCCAGTGTGTAAAAATCCTAATCTGGACTAGAACCATCTGAAAGCTCCTGAGAGACATTTTAACTTTGTTTAGAGTGTGAAACATGTTAGTAGATAAACTGAATACATGAAATAAAACTCAGGTAACGAGTCAGAGAAAGTGTGTCGGGGAAAAAAAGTCTCTTAACACTAACAGAACAGGAGTCTCAAAACATAAAAAAAAAAAGTGGTAAACAAAAAAGTCTGTAAACCATGTCGGCACAAACTGGACTTAGTAAAACCTAATCTAATCTTTCATTTTTAGTCTGTGTTCAGAGGACCAGAGTTTTCCCAGGACACCAACGGAATCCGGATGCTGAGCTGATTGTCGCACTCTTGTCGGCGCTCGGCCGACTTCATGCATCTGGGACTAAAACGATAAGTGAGTCACAGACGGTGATTCTGGGAAAGTACTGCTTCTTACAGGTTTGATTGTTGGCCATTAACCTCCACTTTAATTCCTAGAAGACCAAACGCTGGCTAATAAGGTGACAGGAAGTACACACGCCTTCAGAGGTCAGGACGCAATAGAAAATCTCTTGTGCACTCGTGTAAGTTTTTGGTGTTTTTTTTTGCGAAAAAGCTCATAAAGACATCAGTCCTTTGTCCTCCTCTCCGGCATGCAATTGCCCCCTGGTGGAGGGAATTGGGACGGCCCGTGTAAACTCAAAAAGGCAAAAAACTGCCCAAAAAAAAACTAAACAAGGGACAAAAGCCACACCCTTTCATGCCTTTTCATCCTCTGCTCTAGAACAATCTCTATCTTGCGGTTCAGGAACCTTCTTGTGGTCTACAGATCGCTAACTTACTCTAAAAAATATAAAAAATAGGAATAATTGCACCGCTAGTAAAAGACACAATGTTATACGATAACTAATAAAATGTTTTGTGTTTTTATGTTGTCCTCTCTTGTCCTCATAGATTACTGATCAACTTTAGGGAAGGCACGAACCCGCCCCACGCCAGGTAATAAAGCAAATATCCACGATATAGTCTCCTGCAGTGGAGGTCAAAGGTCAGCACTTGCTTTGAACTTCTGGCTAAAGGAGGAGCTTTTCCTGGACAGCGACAGGACCTCCCACAGAAGCTCCAAAAGTCTCTGACTTCTGGAACCTCCGTCAGAACCGTTAAAGGTAGTAGATATCATTAGTTTGTTCTCTCTGGCGTTGTGTCGGTACATTCAGTAACAAATAGTTTGAAGATCAACACAATAATCTTCATTTCGTTGGATTATTTTGTTGCAATTCCTTACGGTACCGGTTCTCCATCATTAGGTTCTTGCGAAGCTGGCGACTGTTTGTTCGTCTCACCATCAGCGTGGACAGTTTCTGGCTTGGCATTGTGCGGATGAAAGATTTCCGACGCAGCGCGCGTCACGCTGTCGTAGGACGGCGGCGATGAAGTGGATGAGATCGTCTCCATTGCCAAAACGCAGGTGACGTAGTTCTCCCTCATCATGTCGGCAAATTAGACCTTCTTTCTCTGGAGCGTCTTCGCCGAATATTTTGTCTTCGCCACCTTCGTCAATGCCACTGTTCCTGAGATGCGGCGTGGTGATTTGGCGGTAAATGTAGGAGGCGGCCTTCATCTGCCTCCTCAGTAAGTGTCTGCGGAAACACCTCTGGATGACGGTGGCGGACACTTCCTCCTGTTTGCGCCTCAGCGTAGTGGTGATGGGCTCATAGGAGATCTTAGATGGGTTGGCCATCATGAACTTCTCCTCCATCTGCTGCTTGAGCGCATCCATTTCTCCCGACTCACCCAGGACGCGTTTGGTGAAGGCGAACAGGATGTCCAAACAGTGGATTTGTCCCCGCTGACCATAGGCAGGTCCATGGAAATCAGTTTGATCTTGTTGGGCTTGGAGATGCGTAGCGGGTCAAGCAGGGAGTCGGCAAAGTCAGACAGCTTTGCATACTCGATGAACTGTGTGGCCTCGGGGTCAAACTTCTCCCAAACCTCGTAGAACATCTCAAAGTCGTCCTCGCTCAGTGGCTCTGTGCTTTCCTCAGTCGCCACGCTAAAGTTCTCCAAGATGATGGCGATGTACATGTTGACCACGATGAGGAAAGAGATGATGATGTAGGTGACGAAGAAGGTATGCCCACTGATGGGTTCCCCACAATTGCCCTTGACGGTGGTGCCGGTGTGCGGAATGTTGGCGTTGCACTCCTCCGGGGAGTTGTTGAGGATGGGGCTGAGCAGGCTGTCCCAGCCGGCCGACGTGGTGATCTGGAAAAGGCAGATTCATGCTATTCCCAAAAGTCTCGAAGTTGAACATGTCGTCGATGCCCGCCTGCCGTTTCACGTAGGCAAAGTTGGCCATGCCAAAGATGGCGTAGATGAACATGACGAGAAAGAGAAGCAGCCCGATGTTGAAGAGAGCCGGGAGCGACATCATGAGGGCGAACAGTAACGTCCGGATTCCCTTCGCGCCTCGGATGAGACGTAGAATTCTTCCGATACGGGCCAGGCGGATAACTCGGAATAGTGTTGGCGACACAAAGTACTTCTCGATGATGTCGGCGAGGACAATCCCTGAAAAGAGAAAAAGAGAAAACAACTAACACTCACTTGCTTAAAGGAATCAAAAATTAAGATAAAACACACTTTTGCAAAAAAGTGAAGTGTTATCATGTAACGGTAATCCGCATTTCCGTGTTTAACCTAAGCACGTAAAGGTAATACACAATCCTGTAATGTATTTACGTGAACATGTTAATGTAAATTTAGGCTTGTATAAGAGTTTTACAGTACTTTAAAATTTAACGAAGTTCATCTTACTAATGACAAAATGATCCGTATTATTTTATTTTGTCTTTTTCGACACTTCAGGTAAAGAAGATTATATTAAGGTTATAATGCTTAGAATTAAGATTGGTTGGTCGAGCCAAGACGTTGGAGTCTGATGCTGTAACTCTCTGACACACACACACACACACACACACACACACACATAAACACACGCTGTACAGAGTTATGGGAGATGGAGGCGATGAGCTTGGGGGAGTGAAGAAGGAATCACATCACATTGTATATCAACTCAACGTCTGTGTCAAACACGTTGGGTCGCACACACACACACACGCACGTACGCACGCACGCACGCACGCACACACGCACGGTGTAACGGGTCAATCATGTTTGATTTGTCTTCCAGGACTGCCCTCTGGCAGCTCTGATTGCCGCTGTTACCTTCACCTCCCCCAGACGGCCTCGTCTGAGCCTGACGCACTTAATTACACACACACACACACACACACACGCACATACACACACACACACGAGCTGTTGACAAAATTACCTGCTTTGGGTTGATGTTTGCTTGTGTGTGTGTGTGTGTGTGTGTGTGTGTGTGTGTGTGTCACAGGACCTTGGTGCAGGTAAACATAAAAGCTGCTAATGTGATCTGTGTGTCGACAGATAACGCACACGGTCACACACACACACACACACACCAAAGCAGGTAATTTTGTCAGCTCGTGCACAAACACATCTAAATCAAGGTCAGAATGGGTGTGAAACTGGTCTGTAACCAATACCAGAAAATTCTTAAACAGTCCAGAAAAGACTGAAACAATAATATAATAATAATCTGATTCAAGGCACTACGTGGCAGCTACAGCTGTACGGTCCCCAAGCGAGTGTGTTTCTCACCGACGATGGACAGGATGACGACCACAAAGTCGAAGATGTTCCAGCCGACGGTGAAGAAGTAGCATCGCAGCCCCATGATCTTATGAGGCACTCAGCGGTGAAGACCACAATGAAGGCGATGTTGACGTTAAGCAGGATCTCTCTCGTTCTGCGGCGACTGCTCGTCCGTCTCCACCATCATGGTGATCATGTTGAGCAGGATTAGAACCATGATGACGATGTCGAACGCCTGCTTCCCCACCAGGTCGAAGAAGAAGCCCTGCAGCGAGTTCTGCACGCACAGAAGAGCATGTTAAAAACTATGGTAAACATCAGAAAAAAAACTACGTTAAACTACAAAAATAATACGTTGAACTATAGTTAGAACAAAAATATTACATTGAACATCAGTTAGAAGAAAAACTGTTAAACATCAGTTAAAACAAAAACTACGTTAAATTGTTAGTTATAACAAAAACCACATTAAACATCAGTTATTAGCGCGTAAAGGTGACATTAGCTAACAAAACACTTAAGCTAGCACGTAATGATAATAGGAACACACTTAATGTAAATGAGCACGTAAAGGTGGTACAAGTTAAAGTAATGCTGTCAGCGTATAAAAGTGATATGCTCAAAAGTTTGTGTCACACATATACAGTCACTGTACAACTGTATAAAATTGGAATGCAATCGCGTAAAGCAAATGATAATACACACATGCTAATGCTATTACGATCTCACATCAAACTTCAGCATAATTTTCGAGGGTACAGTATATGTGTGTGTATATATAAACACAGTGTATGGAGATGTATATAAAAATGTTGGCATGTCTACCAGAGGTCGTGGAATGGGTTTCTGGGGTTTCTTGGAGCCAAGCTTCTTCATGGCGTTGTAGTATTTTTTCTGCTCCTCCGTCATAAAGATGTCCTGCCCTCCTAAGTAAACAAACAAAAAACAAACAGTGTTATTCACCCAGAGGCCAGCGGGAGGCGCTGTGAGCGTGAGTGAGACTCATCTTTCTCTTCTGCTGGTTGAAGTTGTCGATAATGACTCCGATGAAGAGGTTGAGGGTGAAGAAGGAGCCAAAGATGATGAAGATGACAAAGTACAGATACATGTAGAGGTTGATCTCTTTGATGGGCTGCTCCTCAACCTCAAATGGAAACAAAGAAGAAGAACACAGGTATTATAGTATTTTTGTATTCAATACTGATTATATATTATAAATAAATATTCCTTCATCTCTGGATGATTCAGTTCATCAGAATAATCTACACTTACAGCTCTGGAGTCCACGGCTGCGTACATGATCTCCATCCAACCTTTGAACGTAGCCTGAAACACAAAAACAGTTTTTTATTAAACTAGTCAATACTCAACAGCAGCCTGCCTCTGCTCTTTGTCTCTGAGCTTTCTCAGTAGAGGTTAATTACAATAAACATGTAGCCCATGTAGCATAAAGCAAGTAGCATGTAGTAGTTAGCATATAGCACTTAGAAATGAGCATATAGCACATAGTAAATAGCATGTAGCACCTTATATATAGGCAAAGGCAAGGGAAATTTATTTGTATAGCAGCATTTCATACTCAAGGCAACTCATGTGCTTTACATGATAAAACATTCAATTGGTTTAAAATCAAAAAGAACATTTAAAATCATCAGTAAAATCAATTAAAATCATCAGTAAAATCAATTAAAATCATCAGTAAAATCAATTAAAATCATCAGTAAAATCATCATGACATCATCAACATGACCATAAATCTCTCTCTCAATCATATACAGTAGATAAAAAAGTTCCTTTAACTTTGATTTAAAAATGTTCACATGTGATGCTGACTTCAGCTCTGCTGCAGTTTGTTTCCACTTCTTTGCAGCATAACAACTAACACAGCATCACCATGGTTACTGTGGGCTCTGGGCTCCACTATCTGACCTGTGTCCATAGATCTCAGAGACCTGCTGGGTTCATACCTGACTAACATCTCACTGATGTATTCTGGACCAAACCCATTCACACATTTATAACCAGCAGCAGAACTTTACAGTCTCCTCTGAGGCTGACTGGGAGCCAGTGTAAAGACTTGAAAACTGGACTAATGTGTTCTGACCTCTTTGTTCTGGTTCAGACCTGAGCTGCAGCGTTCTGAACCAGCTGTAGATGTTTGATGAAGACCATTACAATAGTCCAGTCTGCTGGAGATAAAAGCATGGACCAGTTTCTCCTGATCTTTCTGAGTCATTAAACCTTTCACTCTGGAGATGTTCTTTAGGTGGTAGAAGATGTTTTTGTGATAGATTTGATCTGATGCTGAATGTCAGATCTGAGTCATCAGAACACCAAGGTTTTTGACTTGGTCTTTATCTTCTAAAGATCCAGACTCAGATAATTGCTGACAGCAGTCCTCTTTTCCTTGTTACCAAAGACAATCACCTCCGTCTTGTCATGGTTTAGTTGAAGGAAGTTTTCACTCATCCATCAGTTTACTTTTTCTAAACAGTCACACAACACCTCAATGGGACCATAGTCATCTGGGTTCAGTGATAGATATAGTTGTGTGTCATCTGCGTAGCTCTGATAATCAACCTTACAGTTGTGTAAAATTGTCCTAAAGGAAGCATGTAAAGGTTAAACAGAAGAGGTATAAGAACAGATCCCTGAGGAACCCCACAGGACATTGGTAATCTGTCAGATTCAAAGTTTACAATGTTTACAAAATAGCTTCGCTCCTCCAAGTAGAACTTAAACCATTGCATTACTTTTCCATTTAGTCCAACCCATGTTTACAATCTGTGCAACAAAATTGTATGATCTACAGTGTCAAATGCAGACTTAGATCAATAGAATGAGAACAGATACTTTTCCTGAATCAGTGTTCAACCTTATGTCATCGATCACTTTGATCAGATCAGTTTCTGTGCTGTGATGAGAACCAAAACCTGACTGAAATTTATCAAATATTTTGTTGAATGTTAAGAATTGACTCAGTTGGTTGAAGACCACCTTCTCAATGATCTTGGCCATGAATGGAAGGTTCTGATTGGTCTATAGTTAGCCAGTATAGAGGCATCCAGTGTTCTCTTTTTAACAGAGGTTTCACAGCAGCTACTTTCAGGGATTTTGGTACGGTGCCTGATTGGAATGATCAGTTAATTATCTGACACTAATCAGTGATAAATGACTTTACAACAGTTTTAAAGAAGTTTGAGGGTATTGTGTCAAGGCAGCACGATGATGGATTCAGCTGCTGAACAGTTTCCTCTATTGTTTTTGGGGTTCACTGTAATCAACTCTAACATTGTAATTGACTCCTCCCTCAGTGGTTGAAGCTGTTCAAGCTTTTTGCTATTTTGCTGGTTTGTTCTGATGTTTGACCTTATTGATTGTATTTTTTTCATTGAAATATACAGAAAATTCATTGCATTTTCCAGCTGACAGTAATTCAGGGGCTATCTGATCTGGGGGGGTTGTGAGCTTTTCAATTACAGAAAACAACGTGGGAGAGTTGTTGACATTTTTGGCAATAATTTCAGAAAAGTATTGCTGCCTTGCTTTGAACAAGCCATCATTGAATTTTCGCAGACTTATTTTGTACAGTTCTAGATGAATTTGGAGTTTTGTTGATCTCCATTTACGCTCAGCTCTTCTACAGTCAGATATAGCATGTAGTAGTTAGCATGTAGCACTTAGTAATTAGCATATAGCACATAGTAAATAGCATGTAGCACCTTATATATAGCATGTAGTAGTTAGCATGTAGCACCACTAATATTTGCCCTATTGGAGAAATTCCACCAGTTTCTGAAAGCTAAGGAGTTGCTTTACTAACCCACGACGAAATCATTAAAAGATGGCGCTTTGTTTTGATGAAATCGTTACGCGAGGAAAATAGAAAGAGGAGCAAAGACCAAGAGAGAGAGATTAAAAGAGACCAAATAATTAAATTCAATTCAACTTTATTTATATAGCGCAAATACAATAAAGTCATCTCAGAGCGCTGAACAAAATATAGTCTATAGTAAAAAAGAAGAAATAACCCAACAAGATCCACATGAACAGTGGATTTAATTGAAAAGGTTATTTATTGAAGTGTATATTTAATGATTATTTAATGTTCTGTAAGTCTTGAATCTTTTGTTACATGTTTTATTTCTAGGAGATGTTTCTCATATTGTTTCAATGATTAAAAGATTTCATACGAAATTATTAAAATGCATAATAAAGGTGATTTAACTTGAGTCACCACTGATAACAGATTTTTTTTTAAACTCTGTTATAAAGAGAGAAATTATTTTTTTAGCTTATGGACAATTACAACTGATTAATTTATCTATTATATTCTATTTTGCCGTTACAAGGTAGATTCATGAAAACGTTAAGTACTTTTTGAGAATGTTCTTTTTTTGGAAATCAAAATATAGTCACCCTAAGTTAGCATGTAGCACTTATGTAGCTTAAATGTTACCAAACAAATGCTATGAAAAGCAGGCTGTGACAGAGGACAGGAACAGATCTATTCTTTATACATCTGTGAGGACAACTAAACAGCTAGCATGAATGATGAAGAGATGCTGCAGCTAACGCTAATGCTAATCTTGTTTCCATGCTTCCCTCCCCTCTCAGCGCTCTGCTGATAATTAACAACCTGTTTACGACTAAGTGAATCAAAGCGAAGATGATGAGAGGAAATGGAGACGAACGGAACGAGGAGAGAGAGTGGAAAAAGTCTGACATGAGAGCGACGCAGAAAAAAGGCGTGGGAGAAAATGACAGTCAGACAAAAGAGAGAAGGAACACAGGAGAGCCCCTCCCCCTCCTGTCACACAACAACAAGTACACAATCAACCCGACTGTGTTCCAAAGTCACGTCAAACACAAACTCTGACGTAATATGAAGTGATATGACGGACTTCACCTTCTGAAATGTAAATATCTCTCTGACACAGACTAAACCCTCACCCATGTTTAAGAAAAATATCACACATTTACACCATATTTTCCACTGTAAAACAGGAGAGCTAATGTTAGCTTTAGCATGTGTAGCTAACAGCTGCACATCAAATCTCAAGTGACCTCAGCGTGTGTGTTTGTTTCCGTGCATTTCTGCTATGTATAAATATTAAATTATTGGCAATATTTATGTAGGATACGTTTTAAATCTTTGGCCTCCAGATCAATAGGGGGCACTGGTTCATCAGTAAACTGGTTTCATATCAAACCACTCGACCAGTGGTTCTCAAACTTTTTTGGCTTAAGTATCGTATTTATGATTCCTAGTTCCCCCCTTTGTACGACTACAACATTTAGTATAAAAAACAATTTAAAAACATCTATAGATCATAATGATGAATGAATGAGTGATAACACATTTTAAAGAGTGGGTTTCACAACCTTTTTTAGATCAAGATTTCTGGCGAACCCAAAAACCTTTTTTTTTACTGTTTTAATACAACTATTTTAAAAATGAATTTAAAATGAATAATTAAAACATTTCTTTTTTCAGAAATTTCTGGTGAAACCCAAGGTTTCAAACCCTGATTTAGTTTCCCCTGAATATATTTATTTCTACACTTTTTAACATTTCTGGTCATGTCAACACCTGGGGCGGGACCAAGACAGATTCTTTATTTGTTCATTTTCATCTCTCTCTCTCTCTCTCTCTCTCTCTCTCGTACCCTCTGTGGTGCCATTGCGTACCCCTAGGGGTACAACGTACCCCTAATTGAGAAACTCTGCTCTAGCAAATAATTCAGCACCATCGCAGCAAATTAAACTCTTTCTTCCACCTCGTCTCTTATTTTACAAACGCAATGACTGTTGTTCTCGTTGCCATGGTTACCAAACAGACCAATCCAAAGGCTCTATGACTCACCACCTGCAGCAGGGCCAGGTATCCGGCGCCGACATTGTCAAAGTTTGACTTTGACCTTGCTCCAGTAGTACAGCGTTGTGTTGTTGTTCGCCTCACACTCGCTGCGGTTGTTGACCTTGGCCCGCCTCGTGCACGTAGCCCGTGCGGTTCACGCAGCGACCAAACTTTCCGGCGAACAGGTTGACGCCCATGATGCTGAAGATGAGCCAGAAAATTAGACACACCAGTAGCACGTTCATGATGGACGGGATGGCTCCGATCAGCGCGTTCACCACCACCTACGAACAGGAGAACACTTCTGTGTTCATACAAACATTATCAGAGAGCCCTTCAAATAAAAGTGTTTGTTCTTACCCTCATGCCTTCGAACCTGGACAGTGCACGGAGCGGCCGCAGAGCTCGCAGCGTTCGCAGAGATTTGATGGCTGCGAAGTCAGAATAACCCAACTGTTTTGCAACTAAACTGACCAGGGACACCTGCAGGGGACAGACAGGACAGACAGGACAGACAGGACAGACAGGACAGACAGGAAGGATACAAATTAAATCACTCCAACCTGCAGAACAGAAACATTTCTTTTTTTTTACTCCTACAGATACTGCAAAACAAAATAAAAGCATTGATGCAACAAAAACACAACTTTTTTCAAAACAATGAATGACTGTAAATCTCACACTTAGAGAAACAAATAGGTTGGAATTACACAAAAATCTTTACTTTTATTTTAAAACCAAACCAAATAATGTGTGTGTGTGAGTATTAATGTGTGTGTGTGTGTGTGTGTGTGTGTGTGTGTTAATGTGTGTGAGTATTAATGTGTGTGTTAATGTGTGTGAGTATCAATGTGTGGTGTGTTGGATTAATGTGTGTGTGAGTATTAATGTGTGTGTGTTAATGTGTGTTAATGTGTGGTTAATGTGTGTTTGTGTGTGTTAATGTGGGTGTGTTTCCCTGAGGCTGTTCTGCTGTACACACAGATTTACAGTCTTAATGTGTGTGTGTTAATGTGTGTGTGTGTGTGTATTAATGTGTGTGTGTTAATGTGTGTTAATGTGCGTGTGTGTGTTAATGTGTGTGTGTATGTGTGTGTGTTAATGTGTATGTGTGTGTATTAATGTGTGTGTGTGTTAATGTGTCTGTGTTAATGTGTGTTAATGTGCGTGTGTGTATTAATGTGTGTGTGTATTAATGTGTGTGTGTGTGTTAATGTGTGTTAATGTGCGTGTGTGTGTGTTAATGTGTGTGTGTGTGTTAATGTGTGTTAATGTGTATTAATGTGTGTGTGTATTAATGTGTGTGTTAATGTGTGTTAACATGTATGTGTGTGTATTAATGTGTGTGTGTGTATATTAATGTGTGTGTGTTAATGTGTGTGTTAATGTGTGTGTGTTAATGTGTGTGTGTATTAATGTGTGTTAATGTGTGTGTGTGGATTAATGTGTGTTAATGTGTGTGTGTGTGTGTGTGTGTGTGTGTTAATGTGTGTGTGTGTGTTAATGTGTGTTAGTGTGTGTGTGTGTGTGTGTTTCTGTGTGTGTGTGTGTGTGTGTGTGTGTGTTTGTGTGTGTGTGTGTGTGTGTCTTCTGTGTCTTCCTGTGTCTTCTGTGTTCCTGTGTGTGTGTTGTCCGCGGCTGTTCTGTTGTCCCCCCGCTTTACCTCTCCCCTCTGCGTTCTTTCCTTTTTCCCCCCCGTTCCGCCTCCCATTGGGCATTACTTTCTCTGCCTAATTTTCCCCGTGTTCTTTTCGCCTCCAGCTGCACCCGCTGGCGGTTTTTTACCCGTCCCTTGTCCTGTGCTGGACTCAGCATCCGTCACTAAAGGTAGTTTTATGGGCTGTCGCCATGGACCCCTCACATCCACTGATGAAGTCCAGCCAGCACCAGTAGTTGGTGAAGTACTTCTTGAATCCGTAGGCGAGCCACTTGAGCAACATCTCCAGGATGAAGACGTAGGTGAAGATCTTATCAGCAAACTCTAGAATCACCTTCACCACACGGCGCTGCTCTACGTAGATGTCCTCAAACGCCTGTACGGGTGAAAGTAATGATTACAAGTACTCACAGTACTGTAACTGAGCTGCTTTTATGGGTACTAGTCATTTCATTTGTACTTAAGTAGGTTTTAAAAGAAGTAAAGTCATTTGTTACATTTCTACACTCAACTGTTAATGAGCAAATGATTATTTTGTTTTAAAACGATCTGTTGACATTGTGAAACAAGAAAAGATGAAATGACCAGAAAACAATCAAATGCACCACATCCTAACCAACCAATCAGAGTAAACGTATAGGAACTAGTGACTTTTACTTTGAGAACTATTTAATTAAACTACTTTTCACTTGTACTTGAGTTATTTATGTATAACTCACTTGTCCAATTACAATCAGGCAACAGTCCTTCTATATCACTACTCTACACCTCTGACACACAGAACGCTGACGTAGCATGAGCGTTAGAATCAAGCTAATTTAGCAAGCAGTTATTCATAACAGAGATTATATCTGTTATCACAGGGGGCGGGGCCACAAACAGGTGATTGTATCTGAGGGTCACATGGTTAGATTAACGACCAATCAGAGCTTTAACACAGGAAACAACAAAGGTTTTATGTATTTTTCTGTCCTTTGTGTGTTTTTGTGTATATTTGTGGTCATTTTGTGATTGTATATCATGTATAATATAAATCTTCTTCTTCGTTCTCTCTTATATAACATAGATGTATAACATAGATTGTATAGGAGTAGAAGAGTCTGACCAGAGCTCCAGAGCTGAGGAGATCATGAAGATGATGAAGGTCTCAAACCAGCTGTGTTTCTACGATGTGGTAGCAGGTCTTCCTCAGTCCGGAACCACAAAAGACCAGAACCCCCCGAGGTGTCCACGTCACAGCACGCTGAGTGCCGCACACACACTGTTAAAGATACACACTGTTAGAGATACACACACACACACTGTTAAAGATACACACTGTTAGAGATACACACACACACACTGTTAGAGATACACACACACACACAGACACACATACACACACTGTTAGAGATACACACACACACACTGTTAGAGATACACACACACACACACACACTGTTAGAGATACACACACACACACACAGACACACATACACACACTGTTAGAGATACACACCACCGCACACACACACACACACTGAGGGACACACAAAGTTAGTGTCAGTAAAAAATTTGATGTATTTTAGTAATAATTTGTCAGTCTGTACATTTAGTCAGGATGAAAATGTGTGTGTGTAATTACAGCTCTGATTATACCGGCCCCCCGTTACCACGGCAACTAATGGGTGCTCTGCTCCCACATGTCACTGCGGTAACCAATGAGAAAGAACAAGTCGTAACCTGACACACTGTCAGTTATTATCACAGTGTGTGTTCCTGTCCTTAGTCACAGACATATGAAGAATAGATCTGTTCCTGGTTATAGATATATAAGAATAGATCTGTTCCTGGTTACAGATATATAAAAGAATAGATCTGTTCCTGGTTACAGATATATAAAGAATAGATCTATTCCTGTCCTTTATCACAGATATATAAGAATAGATCTATTCCTGTCCTTTATCACAAATGTATAAAGAATAGATCTGTTCCTGTTCTTAGTTACGGACTAATGTATGTAGCAACCAATCCTACATGTTGAGTTTGCTTAGCATTGGCAACCAGTCCAACATGTTTAATTAACTTAACATGTAACAACCAGTCCTACATGTTTGGTTAGCTTAGCATGTAGCAACAAGTCACAAATATTTGATTAGCTTAGCAGGTAGCAAAGAGTCCACATGTTTGGTTAGCATAGCATGTAGCGAACAGGCCTACATGTTTGGTTAGCTTAGCTGTAGCGACACTCCTACATGTTTGGTTAGCTTAGCATGTAGCAAAGAGTCCAACATGTTTGGTTAGCTTAGCATGTAGCAACAAGTCAAACCTGTTTTGTTAACTTAGCAGGTAGCAAAGAGTCCCGCATGTTTGGGTCTTGTTTTGTTATGCTAACACAAGCTTAACCTTCCTTTATTTGCATTAAGGAACAAATATTATAAATTATAGATTACAATCTATAAAACAAAAAAGGTCTGTGTGTGTGTGTGTGTGTGTGTGTCTGACGTGGTGCCTGTTCCACCGGAAACTTTGTCAACGGCTTCCAAACACCCACAAATAACCCTTTATAACACTACAGAGTATATACACCTCTGTACAAACAACCTTCAAACACAAACTCATTTGGCCATGATTGACAACTCTACTTAAGCTCCTCCCACTATATGAACACATACTTCAGACGGGCACTGTACTAGTAAATATAATTTAGTTACATGTTTCATTTTTTTTAAATCAGGTTTCTGTGAGGCATTTTATAATAAATGTGTGAAATATATGTTACACACACACACACCTGGATTTCCTCAAGCAGCAGCTGTTGGACTCACGTGCACGCCCACACGTGCACACGCAGCTGATGCAGAGTCAGCAGAAAATTCCTGGTTCAAAGTCACAGTGACATTTTACGGCTAATTTATGTTAAAAAAAAAAAAAAAACCTAATTCATAAAGACACAAACCAGGAAATATAATAATATCACCACAGAACTCAAATAATGTTTTATAAACTTTATTCTTGTTATTCTACAATATAGTTGTATTTATATTACAGTTTTCTTATTAGTATTTCATTATTTATTCAAATATAATTAATAATAATGAATTAGAACTGGGCGCACGGTGGATTAGTGGTTAGCACATCCGCCCCACAGCAAGAAGGTCCTGGGTTCAAGCCCTGGGGTGGACTTGGGTCCTTTCTGTGTGGAGTTTGCATGTTCTCCCCGTGCTGCGTGGCTTCCTCACCACAATCCAAAAACATGACTGTACGGTTGATAGAGTCTCTAAATGGCCCATAGGAGTGAATGAGAGAGTGAATGGTTGCCCTGTGATGGACTGGTGCCCTCCAGGGTGTACCCCCGCCCAGCGCCCTATGAGAGCCGGAGATTGACCCCGCAACCCTGTTAAACGGAATAAGCGGGTATGAAGATGGATGGATGGAATTAGAACTGGTCTAATGAGTTGTTTGGTTTAATTTCAGAATCCTGAGTCTTTCCTTTCTTTCCTTTCGTTCCTGCTGAGAGGAAATCTGCTGATTCGGGAAGAAACGACGGCGACATCAATCTCTTAAATGAATCAAAGCTAACGCGACATCTGCTGTTGGGCCGTAGGTGTGTGCGCACGCACCTCTGTGTGTGCGCTGGTTCTCATCACATTTGGGGACATTTTTATGATAACACACCCACAAATTATGGAAACTAAAAAAAACGTAATGAGGATGTTATTTATTGTCGTGAAGCATTCAACATGAACAGGTCCAACATCCTCGTTTATCACAGATTCACAACGAAAAGTGTGTGAACGTTTCTGACTTTGGCCCCAAACTCAGCGTGAACACGTTCTATAGAGATAATAAAGATTCTCCCACAGTGGAGACATCTATGAGGTCTATCAGTCACACAACAACACCATGACCTCACAAGTAGGGCTGGGCAATAGTGACCAAAATCATATATCAATATTTTTTCTCAAAATGACGATAAACGATATAAAGCTACATTTTTTTAACCTTAGAGTCGCCTTGAATTTCTAGTGATTGACCAAAATAATTAAAATCAAATCAATTAAATTAATATTAAATTAATTACAATAAAAATTAATAAAATACATTTAGAATAAATTAAAAAAAAATCTAAGTTATTATTGTTCAAATTAAAACACCACACACAATCTCAAAGAACTGTATTCTATATCATTTCACCTTCTCAAATACAGATGTAGCTCAAATAAAACAGCTCGTCTGCTGACTTTCACACTAATTCAGGCTCGACTCACAACAACTCAAACTTATCAAAAACTCATTCTAGAAGAAGATAAAAATGTCTCTGGGGTCGCCAGAAATTTGTGATTTCAAAATGGGGTCACAACCTAAGGTTGGGAACCACTGCAATAAAGTCTGACCAGAAAAACCATAACAGCCTCATTTATTAACAAACAGCTGATCAATATGTGACACGGTATCTGTTCCATCTGTAACGTTGTCAACAGCTTTTAAATACCCTGAGTGACCAATCCACACTGTGGAACTCCTGTCAAACACACACACACACACACACACATAATAAACAAAAAGGCTCCAAAAATACACATAATGACTCCAAAAAACGCCAAACGAAAAAAATCTGAAAGTGAGTAAAAAACAAAGACATTAATCATGATCATGTCTCATAGAATTAAACCAGATCACACACAGAGTATGTACACCTCTGTACATACAACCTTCAAACACAAACTCATTTGGTCATGATTGACAACTCTACTTAAGCTCCTCCCACTATATGAATACATACTTCCGACAGGCACTGTACTAGTTTTAAAAATATTAAATTAATGTTCGTTTCCCCCGAACCTATAATCTGTGGCCCACTTGAGTTAAAACTGGTCCGTATTTGGCCCCTGAACTGAAATGAGTTTGATGGATAAAGGAAATATTGTCATTTTCTAAATCGCAAAAACAGAAATTGTGATACATTTTGATTCTAGATATATTTCCCAGGCTTACTCACAAGTGGCTTTAAAATCAGCCTTAATTAAACAGATCCGCGTGTGTGTGTGTGTGTGTGTGTGTTCTTCCTTGATTGTGGTCACAGAGGTTGTTTGAGGTGATATTCTGATTTGAGAAGAACTGATGATGATTACCTGTGTGTGTGGTGTGTGTGTGGTGTGTGTCCTCGCTGCAGGTTGCGGTGCGTTCGCTGGCGTCTGACTAATGCTGTCTCTGCAGGTGTGGGGAACGCTGTGAGGAATTCTGGGAGTTTTTCCAGCTGCTGACCCACTTTGCTCCTAAACTGGAAGCTCTTTGTTCCTGTGCTCCTGCTGACACTTTCAGGCCAACGTCGACGAGCACTCGTGTACTCTTTAGACCGCACGCTGCGTGTGTGTGTGTGTGTGTGCGTGTGCTGAGTCAGGAAGGTAGGAGCCGTTTGTTTTCAGCCCCGATGAGTCGGCACTGGTCCATGAATCTCCAGATGAAAGGACTGGGGCGAAGCGTCCATGTTTGCTTTAAAACGTATTCCTCAGTGAGCAGAAGTGCTTTGTGCACCTGCTCAACACAGTCACCCCCCCCCCCACACCCCCCCGCCCCAACCTTTGACCTCTAGGTCTTATTCAATGACAAACCTTCATATGATCCTGTTCATACAACACAAGCATTTACAACTAGTGGCTAACATAAACATACAAGATAACAA
>NW_021145016.1:72230-185746 GCF_900634775.1 Gouania willdenowi | reverse complement strand
AACATGAATAGTTTTTACCCATTCTTGGGTAAACATTTTGACCCAGCATGGTGTGTATGTGGGGGGCAGTGGCTGCCTCTCACCTTGGAATGTTGGAGACATCTGGGGGGCTGCTCGGCCCTGGGTTTGGGGGGCGGCCTGGGTGCTAGCCTAACTGCATCTTCAGGCCTGGGGCAGTGCTTGGGTTTACAGTAGCGGTTCCTGCACAAACATTGGTCTACAATGTACTGGCCTTGGACTGTGGGATAAACCTGGTACTGGGCTTAACTTTAGACATGTTGATCCTAAATACCTGTTTTAGGTATTACCACTCACTCCTTCTCTCTGTACACAGCCACCACTTTTATAGCTAAGCTCCACACTGGTCACCAGACTGGTTTGATTACACAACACAATACGCACAATATACACAACTATAACATCACATCTCACTCTCACTTTACAATAATCAGCTCTTCTCCACCCTTTCCATTTTCTACCTTGACTCCCTCTTCCCTGTTCCCTTCCCCCCATCTAGGTGTAACACTGCCCTTTCTTTTTATGTCCTCCTTTATAAAGTATGTCTTACCTTTCCTTATAGGGAGGGCTGGTGATGGTCACCATTATACAATAAAATAAATTATTTTATTTAATTACACTAACAAAACATGCTTTGCTGTCTATGAAATATTGCATTTCTTGTAATGTTGACCTTTAACAGCATGTGCAGACAAAGAGAGAAACATATAGTAATGTTACGTCAAATCTGGAAGTTTTGTTTTTTTTTCACAAAATGTGAATGTCAATAGAAAAACATTTTAGTCATAAGTATTTAAATTAAAAACAATCTTTGATGAGCCAACACATCACTATCTATCTTTAATCAGTATCTTGTTTTTGTGCAATGCTTTACTGTAATAATATTAATAATTTGATATTTGAAACCTGTTACTAAAATATTTAAATCGGCTTTTATTTACTTGTTTGTGTTATTTTATATGTGTATGTGAAACACTTTTATCAAAATTAAATAAAATGTCTAAAAAAATTAATTTTACTCATGTTTTCTATTTATGTAAAGCGTCTTTGTGGGTATGGTATAGACCACTATGTAAGTGTTAGAAATTATTCTGATAATAATAATATAACAATAATGTAAATATCAATTGCTTGATATAAAAAACACCATATAAGGGGGGCCAAAAGAAAACCTGTCCTAGAGCACCAAAGAGGCGAGTGTTGTCATTGTGTTAGTGGCTAGTGGCATTATAACATGTAAAATAAATATATTTACTGTCCTCAAAATAGATGTAATTGTTTTAGCAAAAGTGTGAAATGGTAGAAGTTCTAACATCCATTGTTCCTCACACCAGCCTCACAGTAGATAGTCAGTCACCAGATTATCTGGATACTATTTGGACCGTAACACTGTTAAGATCACCTACACCATAAAACTATGAACTTTAAACGTGAGCAACTTTATACGAGCTAAAACATCCACACTCTGAATGAAAACAGGAGCAGAAAACTGCTGAAATAAATCCTAAACAGTCCTATTGTGTGAGGAGACCTGGTCCAGGACCTGTGGAGGAAAACCACTGCACCAGTGGACTTCAGTTCTCCCTCTAATTTACTGTAAATATCCAAATATCTCACAAACAGAACAAGATTTATTTGGTTTTTCTGTATTTATGTTTTGGTTTTAAATCAGTAAAACAAAATAACCACTGTTTATTTGTTATTTTGATTTAGTTTTAAAATGTAATAACTACAGAATGAAGGGTACACAGATAATAACTGTCTTTAGCCTGTTTTTATGAATATTCATAAACTATCTAACTGCTTCCTGGGTGTCTGTAGTTAGCAGCCCACTGCTAACCCTCTGGAATAATGGGTCAAAATGCAGAGAATGAGTGAGTGATCAATAAAGTTACATTATTTTATTTATTATTGATCAGTTGATTATCCAGATGTGTCGCTGGTTTGGCTGGTCCTGAGCTCTACGTCTGGTGTCAGCAGTGAAAGTGTGGAGATGTTATCTCTGTGTGGCTACCGTTAGCTGGAGGTTAGCTGTGGGCTACATGGTGCTGTGGTGTGATGGACGTCTGATGGTGGCTCAGAGTGGGAGTTGTTGTGGTAGAATGTTCTCCTGTGCATCAGGACTTAAGGCCTGTCTGAGGGAATGGGTGAGGAAGCTCCATGACTTATTTACCTGTGATGTACCATGGTGATAATTGATAGACAGAAAGACATCATTCCATTATGTTACATGTACCGTAATATGCAATATTACCTTAAGTTGTTTAGATTTAAACTGACTTGTAGAATACCTCTACTTTATTTTCTTCATCAACACTTTAAACACATTTTATTTTTATTCATAATTGTAGTTTTAAATGATGAATGTCTTTTAAATCCTCTTTTTGTGTATTTCTATAAACATAACTTTGTTTGACTGGTGCTCAGGGAGTATGGAGGACCAAACCTGCCAAAAGTATAAATAAATAAATGTATTAATAAATATTGGAATAAATAAATAAAAGAATGAATATATAAATAAAGAGATAATTAAATGAATAAATAAATCAATAAAAACTGGTAAATAAATCTGACATAAACAAATAAATGTCTTAAATTGATTTATACATTTATTTATTTATTTATTCATGTATTTATTTCTACTTTTATTCATTTCAACATTTATTTATTTTAACTTTTATTTATTTCTACTTTTATTTATTTATTCATGTATTTATTTATACTTTTATTTATTATACTTTTATTTATTTCTACTTTTATTTATTTCAACATTTATTTATTTCAACATTTATTTATTTCTACTTTTATTTATTTATTCATGTATTTATTTATACTTTTATTTATTTCTACTTTTATTTATTTCAACATTTATTTTTTTAAACTTTTATTTATTTATACTTTTATTTATGTATACATTATTTTTGCAACATGTATTTATTTCAACATTTATTCATTTCAACATTTATTCATTTCAACATTTATTTATTTCCACATTTATTCACTTCCACATTTCTGTGTCTGTATGCTAATGAGGTAGGAGGGACTAACCTCAGTCTCATTCAGGATTGGTCAACTGAGCGATCCAATCAGATCCACTTCCTGTTGCAGCAGATGGGCGTGGCTTAGATGAAGAAGTGAAGATGGCTGATTTCAGAGTTTTAGTGAATGACTTACGAGCTTTAGCTGATGAAGTTGAAAACAATTCACCAAATGACGACCTTCACTTTTATCTGGATAGTTTTATTAACAGCTTAGCTCAGCTAAACTCTGATATGGATTTAGAAGTTGACCCAGCAGTGTTTGATGGTCTGGAAGAAATTTCCCACCAGTTCTGCATCTTCTCAGAGACTGAAGAAACAACCTTCAGATGCCCCTCCTACTTTTTACCCCCATATGATTGAGGCTCACCTCCATTCAGAGAACACTGCTCTGGACATCACAGAGATGTTCAGTGTGAGTGAGAGAACAATTAGTGTGAGGATGGTACATTATGAGATAAGCTCATTTTAACCTACTTCTGTCAACATCTGTTTTGTAACTCTTGCTTGTTTGAAAGTAGCAACAGTAGAACTATATTTGTGTGTAAATATTACTCATGTTAATGTGTATTAATGCTAGGCTAGGCTAACGTTGCATTGCTATTTCATTTCAGTACTTATATTATTAAGCTATAGACTGGTCATATTATATGGCATATGTTCAGGTTCTAATGTCATGTAGACGACACAACAATTAGGCTACATTAAAACAATCTGGTCTGTTTTAACAGCACATCAGCCCTTGTCCTTAATATCAGCTAATGTATAAAGTCATCTAGTATTGTTTTGTCCTTGTTATCTCTAGCATCTGTCCAGGTTAGCAGTAGTTTTCATTTAGAGTTCAGTCAAACTTACTTTGTCAAAACAAGCACAGTTGTAGCTATAGTGTGCTAATATATGTACATGTTTGATCATTAAAAATAGGCTACATTATTATTAGTCTATGAGTTTTTATTACATACAATGGTTAGATCATTTCACACACAGTTTTCATTTCATGTCTATTGTGACCTTTCTCATTGTTTTGGATAAACAGAGTCCATGATTTATTCACTACATTGTAAGACAATGATTTGGATGAAAGTATAACCTACATTCTGCAGCTCCATCACAACTGTGGATACAAAATGATGGTTGGACACCTGAATACACAAGGCATACACATACAAAGTAAGTATTATTAGTATTTAACCTCAATTGTTCTGGGATTATTCATCAATAAATTGGTATTTGTCCTACTTGCTGATTTATTAAGATGTCAAAAAGAAGCTTCTTTACTGACAGTCATTCTAGATTTTTGGCTATTTGTGAATTTTCTTCCAGGTTTAGGAATGCTTAACAGTTTAGATATTCTTTATCTGTGTTTATTGTCTACATATTCATACTTTGTCCTTTCTGACTCATACACTAACATTTACAACACATGAAAGCAGGTTTATGGTCCTTGATTAATATCTGGTCAGTATGGGGTTTGAACCCATGACCTTGGCGTTATTAGCAGCAATCTCTGACCAGCTGAGCTAACTGGCCTATGAAGCTGCAAAAATGTGTAAAAATATGGTTGAGTTAAAACGATCACGGTTCTAAACACCTAGAAAGTTGTCAGGTGAAAATTCAGCAGTACTCATCCCTTAGCTTAAAGCTGCAGTATGTATTTTTTTTTAATGTAATTTGGTCAAAAGTCCATAATCATCTTTGAGCATATTGTAATCCAAAGTGTTCTGAGTAGACAGTGAATCTCTTCTCCTTCTCCAGGCTCTGAAAATGAAGTTTATCAATACAGAATGGATGTCAGCCAATCAGAGATCTTTCTACCAACACAGCAATCTTATGAGCTGTTTTAAGCATTACTATTGGCTGCTGGAGCTGCTCATTAAAAGTCAATGTGTGTTCTTGATCTGAGAGTAGATAAAGTCCCATGGCTTTAAGGTCTAGATTATCATACAGATTGATAATCTGGTCCATGTGATTATAGAGAAGCTAGGAAACAATAGCAGTAATGATATTTATTAGGATATACTTTTTGCATGTCTTGCAGGAACCTCCTTATATATCTTTACAAGTGTCGTGTTCTGATTCACCAAGCAAGAAGGAAGAGGTGTTGAGCAGAACAAGCTACAGCTATAGCCAGATTAAAGAGCACTATTTAGTAAAGGACTGACTGTTACATTTATTGATAGACTTTATTTATGGACAATTTATCAACTCAAATATATCTTTTGGTATGAAACATCATATTTGAAATGTGGATTCATCACCTTTATGAAGGAACATGTAAAGGTCTGTAATACCAACTCTCACACAAGTCCAAATAGTGACACTGACACTTTTTATATCAATGGTTCAAAATGGAAGAACAACTGTGTGGTTTATATAGAGACATTGATGAAGCCTTGGAACATTTATTCTATATTAGCCCAGAAACTAAAAGGTTTATGTGTGACTCACTAAAAATGAACAATATTAATACTTTTGAATGATAATCTTTGTAAAATGCCTAGTCAGCTGATTGAGGCTGTGTGTGTCAGACACTTTCTGTATCCACGGACCAATCAGATCATTCATTCATTCATTATACACTTTCATTATACACTGTGGTGACGCTGACAGCCTCAGCAGGAACATACAGCAGTTGTGCTGCTATACACAAAGTGTGGGGGTCCTTTCTCACCCCTGTCACAGGAGCGTGCACGTAGCCAGGCTGAAATCACCTGGGTTAAGAGAGTGAGTTGATATCTCAGTTCATAGTGCAGCTGCTCTCTGACAGAGAATGTTTGGTTAGGTGAAACCCGCTAACAGAGATAAATCCAGGATATACGTATCCAGCTTTGTAGTACAGGCCCACAGAGCTACACATCTTTAAACTACAGATGATCTCTTCATCTTCATAATAAACATCTTTAGAAGAACAAATGTTTACACAAATAATGTGTAGTAGAAGTGGTGTTTGTGTGACTTTTTCCAACACATGTGACTTTGTGACACAGAATCAGTGTGAACGCGTCCCTGGGGCGTTTGTGTGTAAACTGTGTGTGTGTGTGTGTGTGTGTGTTTTCTCGCCCTGCAGCATCTGTGGCTTCAATCCCGAACTTTAATGCATTTTTAGTTTATATTAATACACATTTTTCCACTTTCAAGATACTTACAACTCCTTTCCACCACTTTTGCATCTAATGTCACATATGTTGACCAATTATTGTCACTTTTATCCATTTTCATCGTATTTCATGATTATTTTTGCCAATTTAACCACATACACCATTTGTCATGCCCATTATATGAAAGTTTAAACTAATTGTTCCAATATTGACACTTTGAAAACACTTTTTCTGTCCGTTTTTGTCCATTCTAATTTGCAACTTTTAACCAATTTCTGTGGTTTTTAAAGTCCCATTTCACAACTTTTTCCACCATTTTTGGCCATTTTTATTCATGATTAAAACAAGGATTTACATCTTTAAGATGACTATATACTATGGCCCAAATAATAGTAAACATCCTGCATAACAGTGAATATTATTCAGATAAATAAATACATGTGTTTATCACATAGAACGATGGACCTTCATTTTGCTGACTTCATAGATGGAGCCCCTAAATGCTCACACACACACACACACACACACACACATACACACACACACACACACACACACACACACACACACACACACACACACACACACACACACACAGGCTTGGGGAGTAATGGATTACTAGTAACAGCGTTATGTAATCTGGATACAAAAATAATGTAACTATAATCTGTTACAGTACATTTAAAAACATGTAATCAGATTACCAGTATTTTTATTAAAAATGGGGATTACTTAGTGGGATTACTTCTTCAAAGCAAACAGAATATACACCGTGCAACAGATACACAGAGTGCACACACACATTGTGACACTTCGTAGCACTTCACCATAAACGTGAAACCAATACTGCCTGCCTAGCTGTTTACCATCATGACTCAGGAGTTTTCACTGCATGAAAATTCCTGAGTCACTGTTTGCTGTGACCACACCAAATAAAACATGGAAAGGTAAATCACAAAGATGAATCCAAAGTTACCTTCTGACACAAACTCTCTACACCATAGATTGTAAACACACATCTCCACTACGCATCCTCAAGTTGCCTTCACTGACTGCCAACGCTGTAGGAATTAGGAACATCTACAACGGACACATCCAACAAACAGCAGAGATGTTACAATATAAAGCTATTATGCTAACAGCTAACTTATATGATATTGTGCAGTAACATAACAGCTGTATATGTGTTTGTTGTGTCTATCACTGCATGATGCAGAATAACTGCATTTGTTTGTCTAGGAAATAATTTTCAACAAATTGAATTAAAGTCACTTCCTGTACATTACATGAAAGACATGCTGACACAGCAAACATAACTAATAATTAACTATGGAGCATGTTATTATGTAAAACATCTACTTTAGTGGAACTTTTTTCCTGTAATTTTTTAATTAACCAGAATCAGGAAAACAGAAAAACCAGAAACAGGAAAAAATAAAAACCAAATACAAAAAAAAGGTTTATTTCTGATTGGTTTTAAAATCAAAATAACAATGGTAACACATTATATCATTTTGTTTCTTTGTCTTTTTTACAAAGTGCAGTTGATTCTATATCTATAGCATAAAAAATCTGTGACTGCAGGTGACAGATAGAACACATTTTTGCGGCGGTACGCATGCCTCGAGATGTGTTCAAAGTCCCTGGGATACCCAGAAATTTGTAAAATATCCCCACACAGCCTCGACACCAGGTGAAAACAAAAGAGGACATGTCTAAAACCAGACGTATGTCACCATACATGTCATCATTATTTAATAATGAATAGAAAAAATAAAAATGCAGTGTTATAGTTTGGTCACATGGGGAAGATTTATAAAGTTTTATTTTTATGAATCTTTGAATTTTTGTGTTGTTCACCATATCTGCATTGAAAAAAGAACCTTTCGATGAAATATTAATTAAAATATATTTTCAAATAAATATCAAAAGAATATGAATTCACTCAAGCACATCTGTAACCTTTACACTCCCAGAAACACAATATATTATGACTGTAAATATCATGTCTGCTATTAAAAACTGTATATTATAATAATTAGCATATTAGCACACACTTAGCTATAATAGAGCTTTTCATCTGTAAACCCTTCTTAGAAACCAATGATCACACAATGTGTTGCCTGTTATCTCACGCTACGAGGTGACTATTGTTGGAATTGTCCCTGTATAAATAAAGTTTCATTGAATTAATATGTGACCTTTGACAAAAAAACAGTGGTTGCAAATATCAAACTACTTATGTGTAACTCTATTGTAGTCCAGTCATCACATTTATAAACTATCTTAGTCATCTAGGATCTGTGCACCCTCAGAAAATCAGCTGCTCACATTATTTTGACCTGAAATCATCTGATTTTCCACCGTTTGTAATTCTTCTCCAGTCTGCATTGACTCCTCCCACCAGAGCGTCATGTTTAAGGGAAGAAGAAAATGAAAATGGATGATTTATTATTCATTTTATTTATGAGTTAAAAATGGAGTTATATTCTGAAAATGAAAAAGTATTTCTGTTAATGGATTTTAAATTGAATTATGGTACAGATATACTTCCATAGTTTATATAGTTGATGTAGCGTTCTTATTCTCTATTACAAGTTCACAGTTGTTTTTGTTTGCAATGCCTTTGAATAAGTTGTTTTGTGCCTGACTTGGCTAGCTATGCCACAAGTTTTCCCTCAGTGTCCTTAGGTCTCACATGTTAGATGGACCTTGAACTGAGACATGTTTGAATACTTTACATTGTAGTGTTGCACAAATGTTTGATCATTTTGTTTTTGCCTTCTTCACGTGACAAATCACAGCACTTTATACAGCAGCATATTATTTGTTTTGTTCATTGCTGTTTGTTTTGCTTTAAATAAGTCTTAAATTGTCTTAAATTTGACATAAAAAGTGTGCAGCAACCACTGTTTCTGGTGTACGGTTCATACTGTTAATAAATGTTGATGGTACTCATACTCCTGGTTGTGATTCTAATAAGATGTTTATTCTAAGAACAAAAACTGGTTTTAAAATTTTGGTTTTAGTTTTAATATAGATTTAGGTTTATTTCAAGATGAGTCAACTTGTATCAAGAAACAGCTTAGTCATTTCTCAATAATGCTGAGTCATTTTTTACTTAGATTAGTTGTTTTCTTCTTGTTCCGAAGCTTTCATTTGCATAAATTAAAAAAGCAAAAAATTTTTAACAAGAATTATTTGTTTATATTCAGTATATTTCAGTTGTTATTGTGAAGTTTGATTTCAAGTAATTTAATCTAATAATCATCCATTTCTGCTTATTTTAACCCTTTAGAATACTTGTCTTACTAACCACGACATTAATTCTAATGAAATTCAGTACATCTACACGTCTGCTATATGTTGTCACCACTAAAATGTAGTATTTTTTTTCTAGATCATCATCAACTCAGGTTGTTCCAGGCTGATTAAAACCATCCCATCTGAGCTGGGACATGAACTGATCCATTTATTCACACATTAGTTCTTCTAATGTCTTTAAACACTTTTATTGATACACACAGACCTGGTCAGAGCACGTTACACTCCCAGTTAGGATCATGGAAAATAACATTTGCTCTGTCTCAGTATCTAGTTTAGACTTTTTTTAGACCTGTGTCCTGGGTATGATGGGTTTACGAGGTGAACAGTACTCAGCCATGTTGGGAAGTCCAGAAATCACACAGCATTTCACCCAATCATACTTGCTGTGGTCCATGCCAGAAAATACCACAGACCAAGTATTTGTAGTGTAGTCATAGCACTCAACAATTCTGTTTCGATTTCTACAAGAGACAACAAAGATCTTCTTGTTCATCACTGCAATGTCAAAGTAACTGTTTCTGTGGACCATTTCAGGGACATTGTACCAGTTGTTGGTCACTGGGTCATAAGCCTCAGCAGACCTCAGATATCTGAACCCATCGCTTCCTCCAACTACAAAAATGTGGCCCATATATGCAACGACCCCAAGGTCATAGCGAGGTGTTCCCATAGGAGTGATCAGTGTCCACTGGTTGGTGTCTGGGTTGTAATACTCAGCAGTATTCAGTACTCTATAGTTATTCCATCCTCCACATATGTAGATCTTGTTGTTCAGTGTGGTGCAGCTGGCGCTGATCCTCTCTTCATTCATTGATGCAATGAACGTCCACTGGTTGATGTCGGGCTGGTAGCGTTCAGCAGTTCTGTGTGAGATAATATCATCATCCCTGTAGCCCCCCATAACGTAGATGTATCCCTTTAGCACGGTAACACTCATTAAGTACCGTGACTCCTGCATTGGTGACATCTCCTGCCAAGTGTGTGTGACTAGGTTATACCTCCACACTCTGTTACAGGGGTCGGTCCATCCTAACCCACTACCCACAATGTAGAAGCATCTACCAAGGAAGACAGTGCTGTAGAGGTCTAAGTGAGTCATGGAATCTTCCAGACTAGGATTAGTCTGAACTGTGATCCAGCTGTTAGTTCTGTAGTCAAAGGCCTCTATGGTCTTAGAAAATAATCTAAACATCAGTAAGACGGCGTTTGGAAAGCGACGGCAAAACAAGGTGTTGTTGATCCCAGACTCAGAGCAGAGTAACGAAGGTTGAGACATGACTTTAAGGGTATCAGAGACCAACAGGTGGGACTCAGGGTTTGTTTTTACCACATCATTGTTAAGCACATTGTCTGTGATGTAACGTTTGTCCATCAGCCCCAGTCGTACCTTTGGTAACAGAGTAGAAATGGCTTCCTGTCGTTCCTCAGGCATGTGGTTTATCCATCTTAAAACACTTTGATAAACTGTGCTCTCCTGGGTCACAGTAAGGTCATCCTGACCCAGGATATCAGCCAGCTCCTGCTCCGCAAGCTGCAAAAACTCTTCACAGAGTGAAACTTCCTCAAAATTCTCACAGATAAAGTGAAAGGCCTCATATTTCAGTTGAAACAAAATGGGAATATAACAGGCATTTGCAAACTGCCACAGCCCAATGCAGTTTTCTGTACAGAGATGATCCTTAAGGACATCAAAGCATATTTGTTCCAGACTCTTTACATTGAACTGATGCACTTCCATCATTAGATCAAAATTTTTGCTGTTGTCAGAAATATAATGAGTAAAGTCACTGAGTCCAAGGAGTTTGTGAAATGTTCTGACAATGAAGATCATGTGAAGATCCAAGCATTTTAGAACTTCAAAGATCAAAGCATTTTAGAACCTAGAAGATCAAAGCATTTTAGAACCGAAAGCTTCCATTTCTTCCAAACAGAATGTTACCATAGTTACCAGCAAAAGAGCTTTTGCTGAATGTTGTTAAGTTGACAATTTGTTATATTCTTCAGTAATTTTGTACCAACCTTCCCTTCAAGACAATGATAGCAACACATAGTCTCTGATTTTCCAAGTTTGCAGAAAACGGGAAAACAAAAAAAATCACAGAAATAACTTCCTAAAAACTATTACACAGTCTTACCAGGTTCTCCCAATAAAAGAGATTTTAAATGTTAAAGATGATAAATATACTTCCTGCACTAATGGTTGTTAACCTTGTGAGGTTAGGGTTAACCCTAACCTCACAAGTTCATTACTTGGCACTTGATCTGGTGACATGTCAGTAACCACAGTGATGTGGTTGAGTGAGAGCGCACAGAGCTTCTTGATCAGCTTCTGAACGTGTGCACTGGGCCAGTGGTTTTCTTCTGTAATCAGCCGTTGAATAGAGCAAGTTTTACACAAATCACCAGTTTCAGAGCAAAAAGCTGAGAAAAAAAAAAATTAAAAAAATCTCTCAGTGACTTGGAAGCAATTTCTTTTGCTTTATTGAAAACTATGACATATGAACATTGGTATCCTTCTTTAAAAAAAAAACAATAACAACACTGAGACAAGGCTTTTGATAATCAAAATATTATTATTTTGCTATCTGGCTCATAGTTGAAAAACTAAGCCCATTTATTGCAATTTAACCATGTAGTGTTAATAAGTGCCAGTTAAGTCAACTAACTAACTACTAACAAATATTATATAATTTCTGGGCTCAGCCTATTTGCTATGGTAACCTAGAAACCTGTGTGTGTATGTGTTTGACAAACACTGGAATTATGTTTTTAGCAGCTGAGAAAATTAATTTATATCAGGCTTAATAAAGTATTTCTATTCTATATAAAATATTGTGCTGCTGACATTATTAAAATAGTCACAGTGATGATCAGAGACCAGACAGTGTTTAAAGTCCACAACACTTCAGAGCACAGACACTGAGACGTATGGAACATAGATTGTTAAGTTAGTTGGGTTTAGGTGCACTGACTGCGGCTACAGAAGATGGTTCGTTATAGGAGCCCGAGATATGAATGAAAACCAAAAGACCAGTAGTATAGTTAAGTTTGTATTGTTATATAAAAAAAAAACATTAGTTGGGTGGTAATGATATAGAAAAAATAATACCAGAAAACAAAATACAAATGTATTCAAAACAGTTCGAGTAGCTCACCGTGTGTGTGAGCAAAAGTCCTTGGGGAATGCAATCCATCGGGATGTGCAAAGGTTCATGTATTGCTCCCAAAGTTCATTAAGGAGTGCAAGGAAGGAAAAAAAATATAATCCAGCAGGTTTTTGGTTGTGGAAAACTAGGAAGATGACAGGACTGCAGGGAGGAACTGGATTTATCCTACCGCATCCTGGCTCGTTATTCTGCGTTCAGCAGTTGTTGAGTTGATCTCGTTCAGGATTTCATCCATATAAAAAACCTGACCTATAAGCCCAAAAACACAAATAAGTTTCTCTTTCAAAACAATATGTAGGTTAATAGATTACTGTAACCCAACATTCAAACTTAAAATAATGCATGAACACACATGCAAGATAATGTCCATGATTAAAATGTGTTACATGATACATTACAACAAAAACATCATTTCCATGAACTTCAAATTAAACATAACTCATGAATCATTTTTAAATCAAAATCAATTACTATAGTAATCAATCATGTTCATAAGTGCACTTAATGTCACAATCAAACATTTCCAATTCATAATCCTTTCAAAATACTCAAGCAGAGTTCATAAAATAAAAGGGTTGCGCAACAAACAATCGACAGAAACAAACTCGTAGCTACGATTTAAACACACACACACACACACACAAACCAAACTTCATTGGCTTTTTTAGCGTTAGCCAAACAAAAGTGCTCAAAGTTGGTCAAAACTAAAAATAGGGGCCAACCAAGTTAATATCAGTTTAACTAACTATTGCCTACCGTTCGGCGTCATTTTCTAAAAAAAGCAACTTTAATTAATTACCTTGAAGTTGAAGTTTAGGTGTTTTAGTCACTCGGTCTCCATGCACGGCCCGATGGAAAAAGTGCATGGAATCTGTATGGGGTTTTGCAAAAGCGATGTCAGCAACTTACATTTCAAATAAAACTTTACCATATACTGCTGACACTTCGTCGGTAACGTATCAAACTTACAACAAAACACTTATCGAAGTCTGATTGTCCAAAACGCTTTGTAAGTCTGCCTCTCTTGGTTAGCTTGAAAACCCACAGCATACCACAGCCACAGCAGAGAGTGATTGGAATGTAAATTACAATGTTTTAAGGGAAATGGTAGCTGAGGGCACACTGTAAAAAGCAGGATTGAGGTCAATTAATATCCATTAAAGAATTATTAGTAACTAATAATCAATAAAATACACATATGCAGTTTGAAATCAGTTTATGTTGATTTAAACTATTTTTTTTTTTTTTTAAATTTAATTTCACATGGTTTTTGGTTGGATAAAATAAGCAAAAATAAAATGAGTAGAGTTTAATTAAAATTTATTAGAACCACCAAGAAAACAAAAAATGATAAATTCTACTCATTTAAAAATATCTAGTTTTAACCACGAAGTGCTTCCACCCAGAGTCCTTTGCGCCGAATGGGATCAGAGGTCATCACGTGCTTCGCGCTTTTTTTACTGTCTTTGGATGCTGGTCGTGCAGGTCCTCCAGGTCCTCTTTTCGGAAGCAACTTTCTGCAAAATAATGTTAAACCATACAAAAATTTAAGAAACTTGCTAAAATATCAATGATATATTAATATCATTTTGACTCGGTCTTGTCTCGGACTCGGGCTGCCCGGACTCGGGATTTTCCGTCAAGACCATTCGAGACCAGCACTAATTCCTGCTATTTTTAAACTTTTTTATAATGTGATAATAACACGGAGAAGAACGGGATAAAACAATCCTTTATTCATTATTTAATCCACCCCGTATAATGACCACAACTTTCCTTAATGTGACTGAGTGACGTGTGTGACACTCATACGTATGTGTGGCTACGGTGTCAGTTTGGACCGCGGAGCGCAAGGGAGAAATGAACTAATCACTGGTAAAAATCCCAGTAAAACTCCAGAAAACAATCACCAGTAATAAATATTATCTCCCTGGTAAAGACAATAGCTCTACCAACTGGTAAAATGATAAACTGATGATATTACAGCCTGTGAAGGCTGGATAGGGGACGCACTTACTCTGCTTCTGGGTCCTAGTGCCAGCCGAACGGTAAAGCCTGTTCCATTTACCGTGTTTACTGAGGTCTGTGTGTGTTTAATAAGTCTGTGTGTGTTTAATAAGTCCGTGTGTCCGTGTGAAAGTCTGCATGTTTATGCATCTGTCCATCCACTCTTTTCATTATATCCATGTCTTTTAAGGCTTTATTACATAATGTCGGCTGTAGTCCGGGCCGCCGCCATCTTGGTTTATGTCGTCACCAGCGCGTCATCGCCACAGAGTTGCTCTAGCACAGAATGACTCAAATAACTGTAAAAAGGTCTTATATTAGTCTATTTTCTTTTTAAAGTGGTGTTTTTTTGTCTTTAGACTCCAGTTATATTTATGTATATAATATGTTCCCCACAATATAAACAGGTTCACAATATAATTATTATTTATAGTTTCTGTTTCTACTGTATCCAGAATAATAATAATAATAATTCTCAACAAGAACTATTGATTAATTTGTCACATGACTGTTCCAGGGTTTGAGTTTGTTTTATTTAGTTTCACATCTACCTGTAGCTCTATGTTTTTTACACTGATGACAACTTGTTTGTAGTTTTATTTCAGAAAGTTTCACTTTTACAGTTACAGTTGGAAACCTTTGTTAATTGAATATCCTAGTTATATTACAGCAACCAAATTAAACTATATCAACTTAGTGAATTATTAAAAATAACCTGTTAAATGCTTTTTCAAACTAAAAAATTATCTTGTGAAATCTGTGACCTGTTGACCTGCACAACTCAAAGAATCTGAATCAAGAATCATTATTTCTTGGCAGAAATGCTTTTAAACACTTGCTGTACATTCAGCAGACATAAAAATCTTGTTTTCAAATATGTAGAATAATTGTGAATTTATCAGTAGCAGTAGTAGTTTTAATATTTTAGTTAATTTTTGCAGGCACCTTTTGTGTCCGTCAAATGTATTTAAAATAAACTAAAATTAAAGAGAGAATGTTATTTAACTGTCGAACCGTGTCATAATTTTATTTATTTATAGATTTTTTTAAATTGAAAAAAAAGATGTTTATGGTCTTGGTCTCGGTCTCGGCTTGTCTCGGTCTTGACTCGGTCTCGGCTCCCAAAAGTCTTGGTCTTGTCTTGGTCTCGGTGCATTCTGGTCTCGGGCAAGTCTTGCTCTCGGATAGTGTGGTCTTGAACACAACACTACCAAATAGTGTATATATACATATATATAATAGTGTATAGTTAAGATCAGAGGAGGTGGAACCAATCAGTGAGGATGAAGAGAGGAACACTTTGAAGGAGATGAAGAAGGTGTTGAAGACAAACCAGTAGAAACATGGAGAGCTTGATGGAGATGGCATCAGGTTTCTGAGCAGCACTTTGGACTCTTTAGGTGTGTAAATCACTGCCTGTGTTTGCTCCTGCAGGGCGGACCATGGAGGAGAGCAGAGGATCAAAGCTGGTGTGAGGAAGTGTAAGTGTGTGTGTGTGTTCATTCAAAGTGTCCTCATGAAGCTCTGAGTGAATGAACATGTCAGTGATACAGAGAGAATGAAGCATCACATGATCAACTGTTGTTTCTTTGTGTCTCATCAGATTTCTGTCACATTCACCTCGACACAAACTCCATCAACAGAAACCTCAGACTGTCTGACAACAACAGGATGGTGACATGTGTGAAGGAGGAGGAGGAGCTTTATCCTGATCATCAGGACAGATTTGATCTCTATCAGGTTCTGTGTAGTACTGGTCTGACTGGTCGCTGTTACTGGGAGGTGGAGTGGAATGGAGATGTTTATATAGCAGTGAGTTACAGAGGAATCAGAAGAAAAGGAAACAGTTATGATTGTAGGTTTGGATTTAATAATCAGTCCTGGAGTCTGAGATGTTACAGAGGTTTTTACATCTTCAGACACAATAACATAATCACACATATCTCCTGTCCCTGTGGTTCCTCTGGTAGAGTAGGAGTGTATGTGGACTGTCCTGATGGACGTCTGTCCTTCTATGAAGTCTCCTCTGACTCTCTGACACTCATCCACACCGTCTGTACCTCCTTCACTGACACTCTGTATCCTGGGTTTGGGTTTGGTTCCTCAGTGTCTCTGAGTCCTCTGTGAGACAGACAGACAGACAGACACAGACAAAAAGACAGCCACACACAGCCACACACAGCCACACAGACAACAGACAGACAGACACACAGCAACACAGACAAACAAACACACAGCAAAACAGACAGACAGGCAGACACATGAGGTGTATTGTGTAGTATTTCCCACATTAATTAATTAAATAACACTGGTTGGAGCAGCCAGGATGGACTGGAGATTCCGGTCTGAGAATCAGGAGGACTGGACGATTTAAGAATGCTTCTTTAATGATTACAGCTGATTGTTCCAGAATGACAGCATATACTTTCATGTAGGTTCATATGTATTTGTGTATGTGTGGTCTGGAAATACAATAAGAATGTGAGAATGAATTAGCAAGATAATAACAAAAATAAACATAAGAACACAACATTTACCCAGCAGAAACCGAGCTACATTATAAGCCTGCACATGCACATATATCCAGCAGAAATTAAGCTATATCAACAGCCTGCACAAGCACTGCAGCAATCCTATGCTAAGTTAGCATTAGCTCAGATGACAGCAGACAGGCCTGAATAAACCACTAATTAAAGCCTTAAATGTCCATCCAAACAGCAGTCAGTGTCAGCAAAATACACATAAACATCAGCAATATATATTCAAAGGTAAGTTAAGAACATTTAAACAATAAATTAACTTACTTTAGAACAGATGACGTACACATGGTAGCTCTGTCAGAACAGGACATGGAACCATGTGCAACACTTAAAGAAGCACGTGTAGAAACACGGAACAAACACTAGTTCCCCCCAGTCTTCCCAACATATTGTCTGCGCCAATAGGATATTAATTTAATGCAATATACATTTTACCTAACGTTGAGTATTGCCTTGTCATGGTGTTTGGACGCATGCTTTCATAATCAAACTCAGCCAGCCCTGCTGTTAGAATGTAGAATGACTTGTACACCTTGAAAGTTGCTACTCCCCAGGCTTATCTCTCCTCTGTTGACAGCTGTATATCAAAAACAGTTTAGCGTTTTTAACCAAGATAAATATTTGTGACTTTCTTTCTTTATCTTAAGGTTAAAGTCTTAGACCCCACCTGTTGGTTTCAAATTTCTCATCAGCCTATATATGTGTTTATCCAGCTGGATTTTCTCAGAGCAAGATTTGACCTTGGCTGCTCTCACAGGGCTTCTGTTCCCATGAAATTTTTGAGATGCTGATAACTCCATAGACATTGTAGCGCCAATCAGAAAAGTAACAAAACTGCGCAAAACAAAACGTAAAGCTCCAAACTACATGAGTGAGTATGGGGCTTCAATAACTTCTGAATGCTAAATCTGTATTCACGTTACACTGATCAACCTCACACTCACATCTATTTGTCTCTGACCAAGTGTTTTTGAACAACATCAACCAGGTTTGATGGACCATGGAAAGACTTGTTAACAGCAGAAAACCCTCATTTAGAATCTACACCATGACCTCAGATATCAGTCTTTAGAAATTATTATTAAGTTATCTGTGTTTACTTGTTCTTGTTCTACATCTGCTGTTTTTAATATTTATTCTATATTTTTAAATTGTTCTTGTTCTACATCACCTGTTTTTATTAATTATTCTATTTTTTTTTACTTGTTCTACATCACCTGTTTTTATTAATTATTCTATATTTTTTAAATTGTTCTTGTTGTACATCACCTGTTTTTAATATTTATTCTATATTTTTTACTTGTTGTCATTCTGACTCACCTTTGTTAATTTCAATAAATGTTCTTAAAAAAAAAAAAAATAGACTTGTACCAATTGTTATAATTATAGTGTCATTTTTATGATGTTAATTGAAGGAGCAAAAGTAGTATCGGCTCCAAATATCGGCTCAAGAAATTCAGCAGTCTGTATTGGTCATCAGCTAAGACATCGGCCCTAAAAAATCCATATCAGAATTTTCATTTCGGTGCATCCCATATATATATATATATATATATATATAATAAAACACTGTTTTGTTTTTCTAGATTGTGTTTCTTTAAATAACTACCCTGAATGTACAGTACATATTTGTCACTGTGAGGATCCTAGTCTATTTTTCTTTGTCTATGTTTTCTCCTCCCTGTGTGTTTTCCTTAGAACTGGCTCCACCCACCTTGTCTGCAATCAAGTCTGCAAAGCTGCTTCTCATCTCCAATCAAGCTACCTACACACTCCACAGTATAAGATCAGGCTCATTCTACCACTTGATGTCAGATCATCAGTTTACCAACCGTCATCTTTAAACTTCATCCTGCAACTGAATGTGTTCAGCCCCTCCACCTCACATCTGGATCACATCTCACTCACTGAACATCAGGAACCTACACCTTGGACCTCCTGCCAGCATCCTACAAACAACAGCAATACGTTCTTTTGTAAACCTTACCTAAGACTGTTTGTGTAGCCCTGATAACTATATATGTGATTAATATTTATAATATTAATCTACATATTTATATAGGATTGACAGTGTAATTCATACTTATACAGAATTATATTTATTAAATATAATAATAAAATATTTAAGCTTTAAGTTCAGTTGGGTGGTTTTGAAGGGGTTCTCCGTTGCTAAAACTCTTTTCTTTAAAGCGTGTGACGTCACTTCCTCCACTCCACGTTACTCTCGTGAGATTACGTTCAGCCAATCACGTAGCTCGGTCACTTATTGTAAACAGCTGTGTTTGTTCCCTGTCAGAGAGTGACGACACACACACGGAGCTGCTACAACAGGTTGGTTCTTTAACATCTACTTTAGGTTTTTAACAACTTTAGTACTCACTACAACCTTTGTACACCTTCAGACTTCAACACCTCAGGGATAGGAGACATTTAATCCTGCTGAGCTTGATGTTTGAAAAGGAATTGGTGAGTTTAAATGTTTGTTGCTCAGGAGCATGCTATGCTAACTGAATGCTAATGTAATGCCATTGAACTATGTTAGGTGGCTAATGTTGTATTAGATACATTATGTTGAGTGCTGTTACCCCAGTATAACTGTTAACACTATTTAAGTATTGATTTGTGTTGGTTGAGTGAGTGTGGTGGAGCCATGTCAGCAGCAGAGGGCGCTAGAGGAGTGTCTCTACCCTAATCAGCCATAAAAGGAGGCTGTAATGAGCGTCAGGTGTGGCACTGGAGAACAAACGCTTTTTATCATGTGGAATGTGAACATCTTTACAACATAAAACGTTACTGCTTTGGTTACATTAGGCCTGGGTGATATGGACCAATATTCATATCTCATAGATTATATAAACTTTATTTATATTTTTCAATATAGTTTTAGAAAAAAAAACAACAATAGGTCAAAGGAGAAAAATACCACAAAGACCCTTTTATTAATCACTAGCAGCACAACATCAACATTTTGTTCAACTTGTGACTTTTTCCTTCATTAACCCTTGGGGCACCTTTACAAAAAAGTTCATCTTTGAGCTTGGGGACCAAAACGCTACACTGTAAAAAATAAAATAAAATAAATAAAAAAACATTTTTTACAGTAAAAAACTGGCAGCTGTGGTTGCCAGAGCATTACCGTAAACCATTTTGTTAGAATAAGTGTTTATCCAGACTTTTTACATTTAGGAACTACTGGTCTTGTCAAAATATTACCATCATTAACACTGTTTCTACCTTTACGGTAAAGGAAGATTACTGTACAATTTACAGTAAGAGTTGATCACTCTAAAGCATACTGTAAAAATATTTATCAATTAAACATTTTCTCATATAATAAACTTATGCAGTAAGTATTTTGTTACTGTGAAAGACAATTAAATTATAATATATGACTATGTATTACAATACAGGAAATAACTACTCCTGCTTTAAAATACATTTAGGGCACATTAAGGGTATATTTTTTAACAATGTTAAGAATACAAATCCATGACATTTTCAATAAACATTTGCTCACAAACTGAAATTTAGTTTACTGAGTAATGTTTGTATGAAAAGACAATTTAAATGAAATAAATGTATCAAATTTCTTTCACTTTTCCATAGAACTTTGACTTTATTTTCAAGATCATTAATTGAACAATGAAGCTTTAATATGGTGTTTTCATCTCAGATTGATGGTTGTGAGTAATGTCAGGATCCAGACAACAAATGAGGTCACTTCCTCTAAACGTCCATGGGCAGACAGTCATTTTTTAAAAGTCTTTCAGCTGGATCAGTGGGTGTAGTTGTTGTGTTCCTGTAGCTGTATGGCAGCATTAAGGCCTTTCTGTTGACTGGAAATGTTCCCCTGATGGACAGGATTTCAGGAATTAACATCTAGCAGTAAGAAAACAAAATGAACATGGTCAAAGTTTTAGCAATCACATCTTGGGCAAAAATACATAAAAAAGGTTGTTTTATTACTCACATATCTTCTGGCTGAGTACAGAAACACACCTATCAGCCTGGATCAATGGGAGTTTCCAGAGTAGGATGAAGCAAAATGGAAAGAAGTGGAAAAATAGGAGAAAAACAAAGCTTTCAGAGGTTTTTCTTTTTTTAAAGAACATTTTCTTAAAGAAACAATGAGGAAATACTGCCTGTGTCAGTACAGTAGCTTTTATTGTACCCTGTATGTTCAATGGTTGAATAAACTTCAGCTTTATTTAACACAAGCAAAGGTATTGTCTCTTAAAATTTGAATATTCATTCAAACCTGAAGGTACTGTAAATGTTCATATTTGAACTGAAATGAGACGTTCAGTTAAAATATTTTTTACTTGTTCTACCTCACCTTTATTAATTTCAATAAATGTTCCTTTTTTTTTTAAATTGAGACTTTTGTTGCATTTATCATCATTGTGTAATTTTTATGATGTAAATTGAGGGAGCAAAAGTAGTATCGGCTCAAAACTGAAACACAGCAAAGCTCCGGTTTGTACACGGACCCAGAGAGAACTGACATCACTACCGCTGATAATTCCCCAATCTTTCATTTCTGATCACATGCTAATGTGTTTGTTAGCCGCCAGACTGTGATTCAAATAGGTATTAATTAATAGGATTGGGTCTGAAAGCATGTTTATCACTGCACTCAGTGAGTTAGTGACGTACACACTCTGAAATACTGTATTTTTCAGAATATAAGGCGCACCGGATTATAAGGCTCACTATCAATGAATGGGTCTGACCGAGTCTATTTTCATACATAAGGCGCACTAGTTTATTATTATTATTAAGGCACATTAAGAGAAACAAAATAGTCAGATAAGTCAAACTTTATTCAACTCATTAACAATAATTCTCAACATTGTTCAGGTTTAACACATAAAATACAGAACAATACACTGACTTTTTCAGTTCAGTATGTTAAAGCACAGTACGGTACATATCACTCCATGAGGCTCCTGACTACAGTAGCCCTGAAGCACCAAAAATCCATCAAGCGGTGCAGCTTCATAGTTGACCAAAGTTGTACTAAAACATTTTGACACATTAATACATACATAAGGCTCACCTGATTATAAGGCGCACTGTCGATTTTTGAGAAAATTAAAGGATTTTAAGTGTGCCTTATAGTCTGAGAAATATGCTAGTTTTTTCTGCTTTCTGCACTAGTGTTTATTCTGAACAGTAAACATCTTTAATTTATCATCAACTGTGTGATTTGGATAACATTAAATAGACATTTCTTAACTTGTAAGGATTCTTTCAAACAAGATATCTATTCTTTTATTTAATAAACTTGATTTAAGTAAAAGGAACTCTGTGATTGGTTTAAACCTCATTACCTCAACAACCTGGAGGTTTGTTCCAGCTTTTTAAAGTGACTTATTTACACTGACTTTTTATTTACTACTACTACTTTGTCCAAGACAGCTTACACTAAGTTTGTGATATTTAATGTATCATACCTGTCAAGTATCCCGTTTTGGCCGGGAAACTCATGTATTTTATACCCCTTTCCCGCCACCTTCCCATATTATTTTCCCGGTAAAAATCCTGTATTTTAATGTAATCATCATTAAAAGATAGATAAAAACATTCGTCTGCCTCTCCAAACTGGACGCTATCACTAGCCTCGCGAGAACTGCCGCCTCACGTGACCTAGGTTGCAGTTCACTTCTCGCGAGAGTAGTGCAACTTCCTACAGCGGGAACAAACCCGGAAAATGGATGGATGTGAAGAAGGCGCTCCGGTGAAAAAAACTAAAAAGTCATGTAAATACCTTGAGAGATGGGACAGTGACTTTACTTTTATAAAAAAGAGCAGGATGGGTTCCAATTACCGGTTCTGTATGATTTGCAACTGCGATTTTAGCATCGCCCACGGAGGAAGGAGCGACGTAAATCAGCACAAAAAATCCACTAAGCACAAGCGCCGGCTGGAGGCAAAGAAACATGCTGAGAAGATGTCAGCATTTGTGACAAGAAATCCCAAAGAGGAAGATGAGGTCAGTAAAGCGGAGGTGAAAATGGCAATGCTGTGTGCTAAAAACAACGTTGCTTTCACCTTCTGTGACGACTTCAACAAGTGTGTAGCTTAGATGTTCCCAGATTCTGCTATAGCACGAAAATACTCTGCTGGAGAAACCAAAACTACGCAACTCATCAAAGGTAAATTGAGTCAAATTAAGTATGAATGATTATGTCCTGCATGCATATTGTAGATTAATTTTTACCTAACATTATTAACTGGCTACGTTGGGTAGAAAATGGATGACATTAATTGGGCACTCACTCAACAGGTGCCATAGCAGCAGAACTGGATGACGAGTTGGCCAAAACATGTCGATCTCAGCCCTTTTCACTTTTGTGCGACGAATCGAACAACAGAAAAACAGAAAAAGAATTTGTCAGCCTGGCTAAACTCTATGATGAGGCCACTATGCAGGTCACTACACGATTTATGGAGATGCCTACATGCAACGTGGGAAATGCTTTTGGCTTTTTCTCCTGTAAGAGACAGCACGTGTGAGTGAGTTCTGTAGTGTAGCTTGTTATGGGGAAGGTCTGGGTTAGAACGCACTCATTAATCCATCTAACTGACATTTATATGTGTCTGAGAAGTAAAAGCAGTGACTCCTAAAACTAGTATTTTTAACATCCACAGTTTGTGATCTGTGAAGATCATCAGAGATGCAAAAACCAGACGAGCTTTTTAACCCAGACACTAACGTTGAAACTCTATCATCACTCTCTATTACAGTCCTAATCAAAGCCATAGCAGAGGCTGACATAATCTCAGCCTCTACCATGTCATCATGTCTACTTGGTTTAGATACATTTAGGTCATTCAGGGAATACGCTGACTCATATGTTTTTCATTATATAGCTCCAAATAGCTGAAGCTGTGCATTTCTGCTGGTATTTACAGTGAGCTGAAGGAATGTTTCTAGTCTGTGTGTGTGTATATTAGACTGTAGTTTGCCCTGAAAGGAGTTCAGCTTTGTTAATAACTACATATTTTATTTATAACCTTGTCAACATTGAGGAAGTTAATAAGGAAACATGCAAGAGTTTTAATAAATAGATCAAAAGGACAAAATATACTAATTTAGTAAATATGAATGAAATAAAATTCAGTCAGGACTGCTTTAGTCAAAATAAATGATTTATTTACAATAAATGTGCATTAGGATTTGTATAGCGCCTTTGAGTGCTTTACATGGATATGCATACAATCATATATTTGGTGGTATGGGTCTGTTCTGGGACCTCCTTGTCCTTTCCATGAGCTTACATGGAAAGCCGGAGGCAGGGAGAGCACTCCTCCCTGACCTTCCCTGAGCCCTAGCTAAAGGCTAAAGCAAGGAGAGCGGTTTAGCAGAAACCCCCTGGAACAGATCACAGCATATGTTAATGATAAAAAAATGACACCCAGTTACTTGGATACATACTGACCAGGAGGAGTTGGGGCGGAGGTGGGTTGCGCAATGCTTGCTGAGGAGGTAAAAGGCAGCTGTCGCGGTTTAAGTCGTGCTTCCTGTATGCTGTGGCCAATAAGGGGCCAGTTTGTTGACTGAAGGTGTGGCTGGCTTGACGTCAGAGGCCTGCCTGAAATAACGCTATGCTCAATTAATAAATGTCCCCATCCTATGATATGTAGTCAGGTAAAAGAAACCTGCATTGTGTACTGTAGAACTAACACATTGTTTTTATGTGAGGAAACCTGCACCTCTGTCTGTCTTGAGATATTGGAGATACTTTTTCAAAATTAATTGATAAATAAAGACACATTACTGTTTGTCTTTCAGAGTACAGTCTGTGCAGAAACTGTAGTTTAACGTATATGACTCGTAGGAAGCATTAAAATGATAATGAATCTTTTCAGTGATGAACAAAATCTGCCTCCTGCAGCAGTCGAGAGTTTAGATCCTTTCTCTGTCGCACTCGTTTCCTCTTTCTTTGCACTTTGAATAAATAATGTGAATTTATTTAGGATAGATTCTCTTTTCTGTTTGTCTATTGAAGAATCACTGAACAATTGGTAACAATTTCAGAATTTTTGGAGACCAAAGTGCATGTGATAATTATTGAAATGTGGTGAAACAACCCTTGTGTTAACAATGACCTTCCTTCAGTGAAGGCCTTTTCTGGTAAAAACACTGACCACATCACAATTTCTGATGCATCCACTACGCTTTTAGAAATCCAACGTAAAAGTATTTGGGAAGGTGAAAAAGAATGTGTTAATCTGTGTGTTAATTTATTATTGACAAATATGAATCAATACTTACATTTCCAAAGATCAATTATGACATTCTGTGAAGCTCATTAACATTACAACAAAGCTGAGAATGTGAGTACAGTATAATTTAAATGTTTGGGGTCTAAAACTTCAAACTTGTGAAATATTAAATTTGCACAGTTTATTTATGATAAACTAATGTCAAATGTTTCAATTTTCTAAATAAATGTTGCTGGTCTCTCTTTAAAACAGATGAACATGATGTGTTAGAGCAGATATGAACAACTTTCATCAGAAATAAGGGTAAAAAAAGAAAAATCTATTTAGTTTATTTAGTTACTATCATGCTTAAAATGTAAATAATGTATATATAATAATTGCTCCACTATTTTTGAATCTGTCAAACACCTTTAATGGTTGGTTTTCTTTAAGTCTATGACAAAGTTGTTTATGATGTATATGCAAACACTCATCTCACGTCATATATTTAAATCCAGCTTCAGGTCGTCCAGTTTGTTTTCCAGGGAAAAGACATTAGAACACAGGATGGAAGGAAGCGGCGTTTTTTGAGGATTAGCTTTTAGCTTGGTCGCTAGCCCCACTCGGCATCCCTGCTCCTGCTTCTGATCACACCGCTTATGTCTCCTCTGCTGGCGGACACCGCTGGTACGAGACTCCACTGCTTCACAGGCTGCTGGTTGTAGCTGGCTCCGTAGGAGGTCCAGATCTTCACATCTACTGGACTATAACTCTTTGTTTTGCCTAAATCTAAGATTTCCTGGTGGTCGTATTGTATTTTATAGTAACTACGCTGCAGGTTCACTGAGAAATGACTAGAGGTGACTGAGTTATCTGCTGATATATATCTGTTGCTAACGCGAGCCTCTACAGACGCAGCCTGTAGAGATTTTATAGGATACATGGGGTGAAGCTGCCCCGTGTAGTTAGTACCACCTAACTCTACAAACTTCTAGAAGATTTAAGGTCTTCTGCTGTGTGTGGGCTTGGTGAAATCCAGGTAGTAGATGATATATGCCTGAGACGGCGTTGTTCAGGGACGACTTCTTCTTCCTGTGTTTTATGGCAGGTGACACTCTCAGGGATGGCTCTGCTGTAAATAGGCTTATACTCAAAAAGGTACTACAGGTTGGCCAGGTCAGCAATATTTATTAATGTTTATATAACTATATAATCTAAAAATAAAAATAAATAAAACAACTCATATAGCATGACAGCTAAGGACATGTTTCTTAACACTCATATTAAGATTTTAAGTATTTCAAACATATTTAAAAACTGAAAATGTACAATATTTCTATATATTGCACCTTTAATAAGGTTCCTCCTGTCAGGGTTTGGTGTAGGTGTGGACCTAAACACAGAGAAAGATGGAGGCAGAATGCAGGCGTAGCATTCCTGGAAACAGTCCATGTTTATTCCAAACTAAAAAAGTCAAAGGGCAGCACAAAGAAACCAGGGAACAAACACAGCAGGACATGAGGAAGGTAGACATTGACAATGAACCAGCAAACATTCAGTGTTCAAGCACTCAGCTAAATAGTAGAGGAGGCCTGATTGGGAACGGGCCACACCTGGGTGGAAACATGAGGGAGCTAATCAGTCACATACCAAGCACACAGACATCACTGGGGGGTGGAGCCACAAGCAGGAAACCCTGGAACACAGAGACAAGAGTTCCAGTAGAAAACAGAATAAACAAAGACTCAGAACACAAGGACTAAACACAAACTAAACAGAAGCTGACACCTCCATCCTGTTTAAAATACTGATGATTCAGCAGAATGGCTTTGAGCCTGCTGGACACAAACAGCTTGGGTCAGTCCTTTTTTTACTGGTTACATGATGAATTATCAATGAAGAGAGACTGTTTCACTTTAATCTAATCCTCTATCATTAACCTTCTAAATGAATCCTTTAGAAATCATTTTTTAACGTTCTGACCAACAGTGTGCATTAGTTTGAGCTCTACTTCTCCCACTGATCAGTTGATGTCTCCACTACTGACCTGAGGGCCATTGTTGGGGTGTTGGGAAGCATCAGTAGACAGTCCCATGTCTGACGCTCACTGTTGTCATACAACACAAACTCTCTGATCTTGACTTTTACTCCACTGTTGAAGTCAGCAGACAGCTTCATGAATCTGACTGTGTAATTGTCCTCCATCCTCACCTGGTAACACAGAGAAACTATGAGGTCAGCACAATGTTTTAACTACATATACAAAAACTCACCCATTCAAACATTGACAATCAGAAATTTAATGAAAACTAAAATAAATCAGAAGTCACCCAATTAACACACTTCCAGCAGGCTTAAAAAACAAACTTAAAGCTGCAGTATGTACTTTTAACCTCTATTCACCATATATCATGATTATTTTTGTCAATTGAACCACATTCATCATTTCTCATGCTCATTATTCACCAGTTTAAACTAATTGTTCCAATATTGACTCTTTGAACCTTTTTTTACCACTTTTTCTGTCTGTTTTTGCCCACTCTAATTTGCAACTTTTAACCAATTTATCTGGTTTTTAAAATCTCATTTCACCACCTTTTTCATCATTTTTGGTCACTTTGAACTAGGGCTGAAATGATTCATAGAGTTACTCGATTAACTCGATTACAAAAATTCCTCGAGGCAAAAATTGTGCCTCGAAGCATTGTTTAATTCCTATGACGCGCACTATACATGCAGCAACCGCACACCACTAGCACGTCATCAACGCGTGACAAACATTCTGCATTTAGTTTAGCGCCATGGTGGAGAGTAAATGACAGAGAACGTCTAAAGTCTGGGATCATTACATCCTCAAAAATGAAGAAAACATGGTTCAATCATATGTTTACTGTAAACAATACCTGTCATACCACAGCAGTACGACTTCAATGATGCAGCATCTGAACCAAAAGCATCCACATGCTGTTTATACAAGTGTCGCTGAAACAAGGTGTCGGGGCCAAAATTATTAGTTATGCTTCTAGTCAAATGTGTACAATTTGTCATGTTTTAATACATGATGACTCCATCTCAATTTTCACTTTTGAACAGCTGAATCATGATTAAACAGTACAGAGCGTACTCAGCACAGCCAAGGCCAGAGCCTCTGCTCACATGCAGATACACACACACACTCAAAGATAAGAGAGGCGCCACATCTTCCTCATAACATATACGTCTTCATCATCCTCAAATCTTTCCACTATTGGGCACTGACTCCCTTCTCCTTCCCTTAGGGCGGAACTCTGTTGATATCTGTATAAAACCTTAAGCTGAAACTGTTGGGCGCGGCACTTCCTTCGGGCGTCCACCTGGACGGACGCTAATTTTGTTTCACTTTGTTCCATCTTGTACCTTTTTTTACTTAGCCTTAGAATAAACCTTTTTTATAAAACCATCAATGCTTCTCCTGGACTCCATCATTCAACCAGAGCATAAATCATGTCTCTAAATAAACCGTAAATTTGCCGTGACAAATTGGCGTCGACGAACTGGATCCATCTTCTGCTCTGTGGGGCGTCGGCCGTGGTCCAGCACTGGTGACACACCTAAAACCCCAGGGCTGCCCCACGGTGGTCTGCCCTCGGACAGAGACTGGAGCACGAACCATCGGTTGAACCTCAAATACCAATTCGGACTAAGGTAAAGCTGCCTTTATAAACATATATATATAAATTTTCATTTACATATATATTCGCTCTGTGTTGATCTTTTTGGAACCAGTCAAGCATTGTATTGATTTTCAGCTTTGAGCTTTGATTTTGATCCTCAGCTGTTCTGTGTTTTGATGCAGTGAACTGTGCCATGAGAAAGGCTCAAATGGTTGAGGTTCTTTGTTTTTTAATGCTGAAGGTTCTCTCTGGTTTTCTTCGGGCTCGGATATTTTGTTTAGGCATAAAATACGGCTGGTCATTATTTACTTTGGTTTTGTTCGGACACCCACAGATAGACGGGCAACCAAAGTTTCCAAAACATCCCAGCGGTGCTATGATCTGAGTTCACCTCTGTACCGAAAGCAAAATAGATTAAAACCCCGAACCTAACCTAAATTGTGTTTCTGTGAATCAAACAGATGAAGAATCCAATAAACAAATAATGTATGCATACGCATATACAATCCTGGTATGATGTGAACTCAGATCACGAAACCGGCAAACTTTCAGTGAGTTTTACTTTTTTCTTATCTTTGTTTTTATTTTGTTTTAACGTGTGAATGGAATCAGATTTCTCCTTTTGGTTGTTTGGAGCTGCTGTGCTTTCGGTGCGTTTTGTTTTTTTCTTTCTCAGCTGTAGGCACACAAGAGATCGACACACACACTCAAAGATAAGAGAGAGGTAGCGCCCCTCACTGGCCAGTTTAGTGAAAGGTCACATGGTGACACAACATTGTGATTTCTCACCTTGCCCCCTACCGACAGAATAGTGCCATTACACACAGACACTATTTTTATTTTTATTTAAAATTTTATTTTGATTTCATGTTTGATGGGTTCACTCTAAAATTAATATGAGCAACACACACTCAAACACACACACACATGAATACAGTCATCATTATCATTTTTTTTATTTATTTATTTTTTTTATTTTTATTATTATTCTATTGTTGGCTTTGTGGTTGCCCCCCCTGAAGAAACGACATCTTCAATGAAAGAATGAAATCACCTTCAACTCTTACGCTAATGAAATGTCAACATCATTCAAAGGACCAAGCATCAGAAGGAAATGGACAATCAAAGGTCTGTGACCTTTCAGGACTCAAGGACTCAACTCCCATTCAGCAAAGCAATGCTGAAATAACTCGCTCAGTGCCAAGTCAACTCTTCATCGTCTAAGGGCAGCATGCCAAATGCTGGGATTAACACATCCTGCCACATCATCAAAGACTGAGAACCTGTGGGCATCGGAGTTGGGACATTCCCCCCCCCACCAATGGGTTGCGAGTTAAACGCCACGACTACTGCCTGAATGATGGGCAGCAACTGCAGACTGGTCACACGTCTGCTGGATATCTTCACCAAAAAAGACACTGTTTCAAAAGTCACAAGGATACCAAGCCAAACCAAGAAAGCTATATCACTTTAGCCTTGAACTTTGGCATAGGGGGGGACCACCAGCAAATAGCCAACAAGCTTCTCCTTCGATAGGACAATACTAACCCTCTATCTTCTGACTGTGCACAAGATTATTTTGTTTTCATTTATTCTCTCACACGCAGACAGACCAGACATACATCCACACACCCACATTCACAACTATGAAACACAGGACCACCATAATTTCGCACAGAACCCTTCTGTTTGCCACATGAGACCAGGTGTGCCCATCATTTATCTTTGCTTTTATTCATTATGTTGCTCATTTATTTACACTGCTTTTGCCTTTATGAGAGAAAAACAAACAAAAGGGTGTCACTGATGGGTTGGTTTTGTTTGCTTTTCTTTCCTTTTATTTTCTTGTTGAGGGGAGGCCCCCCCACAATGCAAGATATGGTTACATCCGTTGAAAAAAAAAAAAAAAAAAAAAAGCCTTCTGTTGCCTTAGCTTTTGGAGCTGAAGTTTTTATTTTTATTATTTTATTTTATTGGCCATGAATTTTTTTTTGAGCTCACAAGTTTTTTCTTCTTTGTTATTTCTGAACGATTCTTCTTTTTCTCTTTTGTTTTTACTCAATTTCAGGAAAATTGAGACAGAGATTGAGGACTGCAGCCTCAACCAAGTTTAAATTTTGACATTTTTTGACCGATACCCTCGTAAACAATCTGTACCTTACCCTTTTTGAAGCTGCTTGCGACAGACAGCCTAGTTCAACATTCATTGTTTTCATTTTGCGCGCCTCCCCCTTACCGCGTCGGACTGTCTGGCCGGCCCAAAGCCACTCGACAGCATGGGGGGGGTACCAAATTTTTCCTGAGAAAAAAAAATGTCCCATTAGTTGCTATGAGTACATAGGCAATTACTTTTCAAACAAGAAGTCCTGGTTTAATGTGCAGAAAAAGGATACACCTTGCTAGGGAAAGCACTCTTCGGGGGATAGTGGTCCACCTGATTTGATACATGCTTGGTAACCGAAGACCGTTCTGAACAAATTTCTACGTTCCCTTAGAGTGAGGGTTATTAGAGGTTGCGTGCTCCGTTCAATCTTAAGAAGTGCCCAAAAGAAAGTCCTGACAGTCTGCGTTGGTTTATAATTCTCCTGCTAATTCGGAGGGTTTTTTTAATCTCCGGAGTAACGAGTGGTCGAGTTTGAAATTCTCCCTAGCTTTATATTTTAAATAAAGTCACAGGTTGAGAGGTTACCCTTCCCCCATACTCCTCCCAACTTTATATTTTTCATAAAGTCAGAAGTTGGAAGGTTCCCTGGAAATTCTCCCTACTTTATATTTTCATAAGGCCAGGTTGAGAGGGTCTCCGGCTAATTCAGATATTTGTTTTAAGTTTCTGGAATTTGCAGCTGTTGAGAGTTTCCCGCGGTTTGGTACCGCGGTTGAGTTTGTTGTTAGGCATGGCCATGCGATTCCTGCCTGATCAGCAGATGAGCAGACTGTCAGTACTACGGGCGATACTCTAAGTGTAGACTCCGCAAAGGCGGAAGTAAAAAGGAGCGTACCTCTTAGTAATCAGATGATACCAGTAAAAAGCAATTAATTGACACTAAAAAAGGTTGCCAAGCATGGGAGGACAATAAGAGCTCATTGACCCCGAGAGAGGAGGTGGACTCGCTATCGCCGCTGATGGTTTAGATAAGGCCTATATTCTACTTAGACACTATGCAGCGAAACCTTGTGAATGCATGGACGTGAAAATTGAGGCATGAACGTGTGCGGTGCATGAATGACTGAATGATGACACGTTACGTATGCCTGAGAGAACCGCGTTGTGAGTGCGAATGTGCAGTGGACGTGTCATCGAGTGATTGACCGATTAATGGCTGCTTGACTACACATGTTCCTCTGTTTCACCTTCCTTTCCTCCTGGGTTTTGATGCACTAGATCTTCTCCCTGTTTTTGCCAATTATGTAGTGGGGTGTTCAGATCCCACTGCTGCTTGTTAATAGAATTATGTTTTTAGGCCTTGGGCCTTCAAAAAAGTTTACCAGGTTTTAAAGGTTATTTTTCTGGGTGTTTAAAAACACCAAACGACGTTTTTATATATGATACCACTTTCAGTGGAATGACTGGCTTTGACCTTGACTGACCTTACTGTTCATGTTCAGTGTCCATGTTTTTTGTTGTTATATGTGTATACTCGTTGTTGTGTGCACTTGTCTATGTCTTCGTCTTAGTTGTTGCTATTGTGTAGCTTTTTCCAAAATACAGGTCGCTGGCTGTATACTCAAAGGAGACGAATCAAATCCAACTAAAGAAAAGAGATATTTTAAATTATTCATTTAAGTCCTAATGTTTTCCTCTTTTTCTGTTTCTGAGTGTTTTCTAACAGAAAATGCCACCGCCTTTTCGACTTCGATCCTGCCTCTTCAGCCGTCATGCCTGGTCACTGCTTCTAGATGAAGGATGAGAATAAAAGGGAAGTATTGTCCATAATTATAACTGGGAAGCAAAGGGGAAATAGACACGTGACAATATGACATATTGTGGATGTTCTAACATAATATCTATTCCAGAGACTACAGAGACTTCCAATCCAACTGCAAAAGTGGGGACAGATCTTCAAATTTCCAAAAGGAGCGTACAATTGACCCTGGCTTTGACCTTTATGGCTGAGGAGGAGGAGGTCGAGGAGGCTGGAGGGCACAAAGGCAGGCGGACACAAGAGAGAGGAAAACGGAGACAAATCCAAAATGACCAGATAAGTGATTTTCCAATGATATTTATCATATGGTTTTAAGAATCCAAATGTATTCTTATGTAAAAAAAAGGGAAGGGAGAGGGCCAAAGTCCCTCTGATTTTTGATTTTTATTTTATCATAGGAAAATAATATAGCTCAAAACCCTCCAACCATTTTCTTCTTGCTCCACCAGCACTTAGACCATAAAACACCTTCACTGGGTTTAGACATTTTTAAGGAAAAAATTAAGTGTTCTCAACATTGGGTTGGTGGCCCAATCTGGGTCGCCTGAGATTTAAAAAGGGTCCTCCTGAAATTCTTGATAATTGATTGATATAAGAGATAGTTTAAAGTTAAGTAACTTCCAAGCATTTAAGGAAGCTCTCCAAACCGTGCTAGGGCTTGTCACCCCTACAAATGGGATAAATGCAGAGAGCAAAAGACAATATGATTGTTCGACTCAACTTAACTTTAATTCTGTCTAACATTAAAGGGCCAATAATCTTGAGACACTTTTGCCATCAATTTACCTTCAAAATTAAGTAAATTACATCTCAGATAATAATTATGAGGGAAAAATAATGAAATAAATGAACTGACAAATTCAGCTCTATAAAATAATTAGGTTATTTTATTAGGTGTGGAGTGTTAACATTATTCAGAATAAATAAAGGATAGAATAAGATTTCTCCTTCACAAATAAGAAAAATAAAATAAACAATTTAAATAAATGAATAACATTATTTATTTATTTGGTTAAACTTATTTAGCTTTCTCACATCACCATGTCTCCCAATTGTATGTATTCATCTTGAAGACATGTAGTCACACTCCACACTTCTCCGTCTGACTTGCATGTCCTTCTCCATCCTCATAAAACAGTGGTTCTCAAATTGTTGCTTCTCACCAGGTATCAGCGTACCACTGGTAGTAGACGTACCACAGTTTGAGAAACACTACAACTTCAGCTATGCTTCTCCTTTCTCCAGGAAAGGAAAATCGAATTAATACTTCCTGCTTTTCTTTCAGCCTCATGTTTTCCCACTCACGTGTGAATGGGCTACAGATAACTTTGAGCTAGCATGGCTAAAAGCTAACTAACCCACACCTAACCATTGTGTGATTCTTTTAGGATCTGAAAAGCTCTCAGATCCTGACCTCTGACCTGTCTCTGCCTTCCTGGAAGCTATAACTGAGCCAAACTAACTATTCATTTAGTTAGTTAACTAACCCTAACACCACTTCTTTTAAAACTTTTTATTATTTTCATTTTATTTTATTTTATTTTATTTTATTTCGTTTTGTTTTGTTTTGGGTGAGTGTTTCCCCCCCCCGTGTTCAGGTACCAGCTAAAGCCTACCAGGTACCAGGTACCAGCTAAAGCCTCAGTTGTGGGATCGCGCCTGTGTTCAGGTACCAGCCAATCCCAAGAGTTCTGTTTTGGTGTTTTTTTTCCCCCCTTCTGTTCAGGTACCAACCGATCCCAAGAGAGGTTGCCAGGTGTGTGGAGACTACCCTTCCTCTGACGACACACACGGCTGTGGAGGTCGCAGGGCGAGCCACATACATTCACACATCACACTACAGGAGGTTGCCAACACAAACCCACCCTGATCTTGAGGCGACTGGTCCAACGGAGGAAGTACCAACATCATCACTGATCGTGGAACAGCAGTAAGGAGCGTTTCCTCTTTTCTGGATTAGGAGCAGTGCTTTGAGGAGCCTTTGTTTGCCTTGAGAGTTGCAACGAAAGGCAGAAGAAAAGTCCCCGGGGTTAGAAGCTACTCTTTCTAACGGAGCATATGGTCTGTTGAAACCTTTGAAATCCAACCTTGAGGACATCGTGGGAGATCACAAGCATTTTTCCTGATTGGAGAGGTCATGAGCCCCTCTGTCTATGCCCCAGGAGCAGGCTGGAATTATGCCACTATTCTGTCGTTTCATGTCACTCGTGTTCTGGTCATCGATTGGCGCGATGGTCCTGTCCGCGGTTCCAGTACTCCTCTGGCTCCTAGCCTCTAGGGGGACAATCGAGGACACTGGACTTGAACCAATGAATGCAAGTGTTGTTCCCAATGTGAATGATTCTTTTTACAGGGTGACTAATGCAAGCAGAAATAGACGCTGGACAAACGACATCGTCCTACACGACACTTTAGCTGCGACCAATGTTACTCATCCGTTCTTCACGAACACCTGGTACCGATACGCATACTATCAAGCTAAAAGTAGGGGCCTATCCAACTGTTATGTTTGCTCTTACATGCCTGTGTCGTCGACACATCCCCGCTTAACCGCGATACCAATGAATGCTTCCGACTCCTTTTGTTATTTGTCTTACTCTAACTTCGGCATGGGGGACCCCAACCGTTGTTCTAAACAGCCAGTAAAAAAACTGACTATACTACGCGATGACACATCTTCCGCTATGTATGTAGATTACACACGATCCACACTTTTTCCCTTCTGTTTCACCAGGAACGGAACTCGCAAACTAGGCCAGATTCCCGGTCACAATTGCAATTACACCATGGGTCCTGAATGCGACACCACACATAATTCGCACACATGTGCCCATATTCACACACCCGGGACTAACGGCACGTTCGATTTAGCAAATGGGCAAAACACTGCTGCGCGTCGAAACCTTAGACTATAGGTTTAAGTCCTTCGTTAACGCATCATTTTTGGCCCTTACTGGCCTCTCGGGGAGGTCACGAATATACGTTTAATGGTCCTGCAAAATAGAATGGTTCTAGACCTACAGACCGCGGCCAAAGGAGGCGTTTGCGCAATGGTAGGTGCATCTTGTTGCAGCTTTATCCCAGATAACACGGCAGACGGTCAGATCATAGCAGAGGCAGTCAAAAACATTTCCAGGCTACGCGATGCCATGAATAAAGATAGTTTTCCACTCTACTTGCAGGCTGGCGCCCTCTCTTGGTTAAGATCGCTATTACACTGGTGTCAGTTCTTCTTCTTCTCTGTTGCGGTATTCCAATCTTGCGTCGTATGGTTGAGGGTTTAGTGCAGAGCGCTTTCCCAAGCCGGCACGTCCGCATAACCGTTCCAGAGATGGAGATCCAGCCTGAGGTGTTTATGATGCATGTTTTCGCTGATTCTGATGATGACTCTGCTCAGTGATGCCACCTACACATGTTGTTTTATTTGTTGTGCTATGCTATGCTATGCTGACTGACGTTGTTTTTGCTATGTGTATTTTTGCTACTAGTGATATATATTCCATATTCATTGATTACCAATGATGTTAGTTGCTAAGGATATTTGATTTTATTGTGCAGATGGTTTTGTCTCACGTAATATTCATTATGTGTTTATGGGGTTCTTTGACTTTTCCTCCTTTTTCTTGCTCCAACTTTGGGGATGCCTGTGTCCCCTGAAAAAAAATAATGCTTATATCCATAGTGTTATAACGGTGTCAATATCATTTGTCCTACGGACCATCAGGTTGATTATTTAAGTTTGTATGTGTTTTGAGCTGTGCTTTGCTAAGGTTAAGCAATCTACTAACTAATTTTGCCTTTTTGTGTTGGACTTTGTCCAAAAGTGGGGATTGTCGGGGCCAAAATTATTAGTTCAAATGTGTACAATTTGTCATGTTTTAATACATGATGACTCCATCACTCTTTGCACTTTTGAACAGCTGAATCATGTTAGATTAAATAGTACAAATCGTATTGTACTCAGTGCAACACAGCTGAAGGCCAAAACTCAATGCCACATGCAGCACGTACGCACACACTTATCAAAACAGATAAAGACTGACGCGCGAACCTTTCTGATAACATACACGTCTTCATCATCCTCACATGTTTCCACTGACTCCCCCCTCCTCCTCACCTCAGAGTGAAACTTTGCTGTTATCTGTATAAAAGCTTAAGCTTTGAAACTGTTAGTCAGAGCGTTAGAACGGGGAGCGAGAGAATCTTGCCATTTTCTGCCACTTGCTTTTGTCTTTCAAGCTTTCAGAATGAAAGCTTCTTTTTTACTCCTTTTTATTCTATTTTTATAAATAAATCTTTTTTTTTTATAAAATCATCAATGCTCATACTGGACTCCATCATTCAACCAGCAATAGATCATGTCACCAAATGAGGTCAACCGTAAATTTGCCGTGACAGGACCAATGATGCTGCATGATGAGGACCAATGATGCTGCATGGTGAGGACCAATGATGCTGCATGGTGAGGACCAATGATGCTGCATGATGAGGACCAATGATGCTGCATGGTGAGGACCAATGATGCTGCACGGTGAGGACCAATGATGCTGCATGGTGAGGACCAATGATGCTGCATGGTGAGGACCAATGATGCTGCATGGTGAGGACCAATGATGCTGCACGGTGAGGACCAATGATGCTGCACGGTGAGGACCAATGATGCTGCACGATGAGGACCAATGATGCTGCACGGTGAGGAGCAATGATGCTGCACCGTGAGGACCAATGATGCTGCACGGTGAGGACCAATTATGCTGCATGATGAGGACCAATGATGCTGCATGATGAGGACCAATGATGCTACATGATGAGGACCAATGATGCTGCACGGTGAGGACCAATGATGCTGCATGGTGAGGACCAATGATGCTGCACGGTGAGGACCAATGATGCTGCACGGTGAGGACCAATGATGCTGCACGGTGAGGACCAATGATGTTGCACGGTGAGGACCAATGATGCTACACGGTGAGGACCAATGATGCTGCACGGTGAGGACCAATGATGCTGCACGGTGAGGACCAATGATGCTGCATGGTGAGGACCAATGATGCTGCATGGTGAGGACCAATGATGCTGCACGGTGAGGACCAATGATGCTGCACGGTGAGGACCAATGATGCTGCACGGTGAGGACCAATGATGTTGCACGGTGAGGACCAATGATGCTACACGGTGAGGACCAATGATGCTGCACGGTGAGGACCAATGATGCTGCACGATGAGGACCAATGATGCTGCACGGTGAGGACCAATGATGCTGCATGGTGAGGACCAATGATGCTGCATGGTGAGGTATATATATGAACATAATAAATATGTTTTCAATGTGTTTGTCTGGATGTGGTTTAAATGACCCATTTTTTAATGAAAATTAAAAAAAATTCAAAGCAATACATACTGTATACAATACATATGAACATATTTTTTAACATTTTTTTCATTTATACAAATTTACATTTGGGAAAAAAATATTTATGGAACTACATAAACATATATTGTATATACACATACATATGATGGTGTACTGTATAAATATTGTCAATCAATGCAGTTATTGACGACAAACTACCAAAAATCCCAGATATGTCAATGGATTCAAATTGCCCACCACTAACTTCTGGAACAAATTGAGTTTACATGAATCATGTGATGGTCAAGCATTTTGGACTTTGTCGTACCAAAGCAGTGACCCCCAACAGAATCTGTATCCCCTGCTGTGGGAGCGCGCATGAAGGGCGGAGCTACAATTCTGTGTTTAGATATCAGTTTAGCTTATCAATAAAACTAAATGTGGATTGTTACGATCATGCTTTGATTGTTTAAGATGGATAATTATTCATGGTTTCTTTTCTAACATATGATAATTTAACGTTATTTTCAGAACATCTAATTTCAATTTAATCTAAATCTAACAACAAAATCATGTACAGTATGTAAGCAGAGACAAAACTGATATAATCCAGACAGTAAGATTAACACTAAAAAGACAGTTTGAGCAAAATACACAAAATATAAATCGTTAAGAAATAAAAATAATTATATTTTAAATATTAAACCTAATACACATTAAACAATTCATATATACCTTATAAATCAAATAAAGCAGACACAATAGACCCCTAAATGATATATAATTTGATTTTTCTATGAAAGTGTAATGTTGCTCGGCGACCAGCCTGCTAACTAAACGTTAGCTAAATACTCTCTGGGTTCTAGACTCAAACACGCTGTAATTCAGTCTTTAGATCAATGTGTCCAACTTGTGATACAGTAAAATCAACACCACTGTGAACATTTGAACACACTGTCAGACTCAGATCCACCTTTTTCACTCAATGATGTTCTGATGAACTTACTGCAGCACTGCCCACAGTAGTTGTTGATGTAACTCACTTTCCTTTACACAGGAGATCTGATCTTTAGATATTGGTGTATTTTTTTATTCAGCCTCTGTTGATCATCATAACTTCATAGCATTTATTCAGACATTCTCAACACAGACACATGGTGATACAGGACTGTGGACCAGAACATGTTATCAGGAGATACAAATGATTTCAGCCTGTCTCACTGTGCCTGATAGAAAATGTATCCCCTCTATAATCCTCAGGTGATGGACTAACATCATCTGCTTTATTCTGTAAACATTTATCATCATTCATAGTAAAACATGTGAATTAGGAACAGTTTCACTTTTGTGGAGAAGAAGAACATGAGACAGATGTGACCTCATGTTTTGTGTTCACAGAAGGTTCCACTTTTAGTAGCGTCTGACGCTAACAGCTCTAGTGGAAAGATGATATATCATGTTGACTTCAAAATAGTGTTGGATGAATCTTATAAGATGGGAACAGGTCGCTGATGAAGGAAAAACAGGCTGTGATCAGTGGGAGGGGCCTATAATGTCACTGTAAAATCCTTCGCCGTCACATTCTAAATGATGTATCTTGGCTATTTTTCAATTGATTCATATCAAATTTACATGTATTATTGACCCCAAGATGAGCAAAAAGTTACATTATGACCACGCCCAAAACCAAACAGGAAGTGTGTCTGTCTGTGTAGCTGTGTGTGTCTGTCTGTCTGTCTGTGTAGCTGTGTCTGTCAGTCTATGTGTCTGTCTGACTGTCTGTCTGTGTAGCTGTGTCTGTCTGTCTACCTGTCTGTTTGTGTAGCTATGTGTGTCTGTCTGTCTGTCTGTCTCACAGAGGACTCAGAGACACAGAGGAATCATAGAACCAAATCCCAAACCCAGGATACAGAGTGTCAGTGAAGGAGGTACAGACGGTGTGGATGAGTGTCATAGAGTCAGAGGAGACTTCATAGAAGGACAGACGTCCATCAGGACAGTCCACATACACTCCTACTCTACCAGAGTAACCACAGGGACAGGAGGTATGTGTGATTATGTTATTGTGTCTGATGGAAAAACCTCTGTAACAGATCAGACTCCAGGACTGATTATTAAATCCAAACCTACAATCATTTCTCTTTCCTTTCCTACTGATTCCTCTGTAACTCACTGCTATAGAAACACATCCATTCCTCTCCACCTCCCAGTAACAGCGACCAGTCAGACCAGTACTACACAGAACCTGATTGTAGTGATTAAATCTGTCCTGATGATCAGGATAAAGCTCCTCCTCCATCACACATGTCACCATCCTGTTGTTGTCAGACAGTCTGAGGTTTCTGTTGATGGAGTTTGTGTCGAGGTGAATGTGACAGAAATCTGATGAGACACAAAGAAACAACAGTTGATCATGTGATGCTTCATTCTCTCTGTATCACTGACATGTTCATTCACTCAGAGCTTCATGAGGACACTTTGAATGAACACACACACACACTTACACTTCCTCACACCAGCTTTGATCCTCTGCTCTCCTCCATGGTCCGCCCTGCAGGAGCAAACACAGGCAGTGATTTACACACCTAAAGAGTCCAAAGTGCTGCTCAGAAACCTGATGCCATCTCCATCAAGCTCTCCATGTTTCTACTGGTTTGTCTTCAACACCTTCTTCATCTCCTTCAAAGTGTTCCTCTCTTCATCCTCACTGATTGGTTCCACCTCCTCTGATCTTAACTATACACTATTATATATATGTATATTTACACTATTTGGTCACCTAGGCTGAAATCCAATCAGAACTCATGTGATCATGTGATCTAACGTATTGATCACATCTAATCTGTCTGTGTTTACAAACATTAATATCATCATATATCTATAGTTTTCTGGTGTATGTTAACATGAAACACATCAGTTTAGAAATCATTAAATCAAAACTATAAGTTCAATTTCTATAAGGTTTTATAGATAACGCAAATAATTCTGTAATTTGTCTCATGTTTAATTAAAAAAAACAAACACATTAATGAAATAAGATAAAATACTAATTATTGAACAAACAAAAACTTAAATTGTAAAATCAAATTAGGAAAATAAACTAAAATACATTTTGATTAATAAACTTTTTATAAAAGTTCAGCCTTTGTTTCAAAGTTAGATTTGAAATGTTTCACATAAAAATATCTCCTCCATAGACCAATAATTATTTTATTTTTAAACCTAAAATATATAAAGACTAAGAAAAAAATAAGAACCACAACAATATTTATGTTTTAGTTTGATTTTGAATATTTCATTTAATATCACTAATGTCCTAAAAAGTCACAACTTTCACATTATTACATTATTTAATAATAATAAACTTAGACACAAAACATACATCAAACAAATGTTTTTCTGATCTTAAATCAGAAATGTCCAAATCAACATATATTAAATTAAAACAGCTTTAATAGATAAACCAGAAATCAATTTCTCCTCTTTTTGACATGAATGAAATGAATGATTATGAACTGCAGTGAACTGGTAGAAAGAACATTAGATAACACACAACACAACTTGTTCACAACTGATACAGAAAGAATATAAAAATAACATTGTTTGACCTAGAAAATAAACACTTACACAACAGAATAATTACAACACATAAACATTGATTAAATAAGATATTATGGAAACAACACACACACACACACACACATATATAGATATATATGAACTAGGGATGTAATGATTCACTCAACTCCCGATACGATTCGATTCACGATACTGGGTTCACGATACGATTTTCTCCCGATTTATTTTACAAAATGGGAATGTTGACAAATGACTGAAAAATATTTCTTTATTTTTTTGGGGGAAATACTATACTATTTTCCTTTTATTTTTCATTGTCAAAAGAATCCTTTGATAAACTATTCAAAATGATGCAATTTAACTAAAAATAAATCTTGAATGAAATAAATAAAGGAATAATACAAATGAAAAAGAAACCTATTAATTTAAATTCTGGTTCTATAATAAACAATTCAAAACTGCATAATAGTTCTTTTTCTTTTTAAAAGTGCAACTGAAAATGTATTTTGTGCCTTAACAAATGGACTTAAAAAAAACCAGTCATTTTACTGTATTTACGTCAGATATTTGTTTAGACCAGCAGAGGGCGCTGATAACCCAGTGGTCGGTTGGCATGCAGATATTCCACCAGTGAAGAAGAGATGCTATGCTAGCAGACAGAACTACTAGAAAAACGTGACTTTTACAGATATTCACGTATATTACAGATATTCTTTCGGTGCTAAAGGAGTAAAGAATCATTTATGAGCAGGTTTAACAGTAAATGGCGGCCAGAAAGAAAATAGTAGCAGATTCCGCCCGTCACGTCCGCTTCTGGAAGGATTTATATATAGCGGTTAAAAAAAAGTACTGCGATTCAATTTTCAGAGCATCGATGTGAACCGTGGTACCTATGAATTAGGGCTGCAGCAAACGATTATTTTAGTAGTCGAGTATTCTATCGATTATTCTGGCGATTAATCGAGTAATCGGATACAATTTTTTTTAAATTTCATTAAATTTCTTGAACTTAATTCAATAGTAATACATGGCAATGACAATAACAGAAGTCAGTTAAATGAATAACCAATTCAATTCCTCTTAAGATAATTTTTTTTATTGGCAGACTTAACATAGCCGAACTGGTATCTGCTTCTTTCAAGAAAAAAGAGTGCATTTAAGTTTCATTGGCATATTCTGTATTTTAAAGATGACAAAAAAAAGTTGACAAAAAAACTGAAACATATTGCCACATTACACTCTTGTTTTTTTCTAAAGTACAAAAATAAATAACAGTAATTTCAAATTACTTTTTAAGAAGGTGTAAAAAAAAAATTAAGATAAAACTGAGGCATAATAATAAACATTAATGTCTTTCTCCATACTGTGTGTCTGTGTGCGCGCTCAGCTCTTTAAAGGAGCCTGTTATGTGTTCACCACATCAAGGTTATATATTTTGTTCATACAAGAATATATAGTTTCCTCATATTGATTCTCTGTGAGACCTTTAAAGCCTTAAATTAATTTCAGAGGTGAGGTTTCTTGGATTATTTCTTTCTGGTTAAAAATGAAGCTGACAGACGTTTCTCTCTCCATTCTTCCATATTTATTATACACATGTTATACAGTAGGCAGTTTGCTCTATAGAGGTAGGTGGTTGGCTCTTAAAATAGTGGTTTTGGGTGTGCTGGTGCAATATGTCTAGCCGTGGAACGGCTCCTGCAGAGAAGTACAATGTGAAGACCTCTCGTCCATAGCTGTTAGCTGTGGTCCTGAAGGAGTCACCTGTAGCCAGATACCTGCACAGTGAACAACATAGAAAAGCTCAGATTATTTATAATCAGATATATATATAATGTGGGTGTGTGTACGTGTGCATAACGGTGGAGAGATTAGAGAGAGAACAGGCCTTATCTCCCAGAATGTGTTGCCAGATGACAATAATTAACAGTAGTAAATAAATAATGATTTATTAATAAGAGTTAAAAACAATAAATATTAATGAAACAAGCCTCATCTTCCAGAATAGGTCTCCAGCGGACAAAAAATAACAATAGTAAATAATTTATTATAATGATTAACTTTTATTTTAATTGTAATATATTTATGATAAAGACAATAATAAAGCAGGCCTTATCTCCCAGAATAGGTATCTCCAGAAAACAATAATTTTAATAATTCTGCTTTTAAATTCCCTTGGGATTAATATAGTATCTATCTATCTTATTGTGTATTTGAGAGATGTGTCTGATGAATCACGGCATCTTCGGTTGCTTATGAAACTTACCGGAGACAGACAGACAGTCGTTCGGCTGCAGAGATGGAGCTCCGGTAGTTGGTATCCTGCCGGGACATCCGTGGGCCAATCCGACCGAGCAGGTCGTCGAATCGGGCGCTGGTCATCCACAGGTACCGCTGGAAGCAGTCATCATCCAGGTGTAGCTTCTGAAGCAGGCAGTGAAGCTCACCCAGCTGGATGTGGCGCTGGTTAACCTGGTGAAGCCAGGAAAGCCGACGTTTCTCCCCTTCCGAGGTTAGAAGCAGTGAATTGACGGGGGTCCTCCATAGTTGATGGTGGAAACAAACAGAGCCTGGTTGTCGCCGTTTGGGAGTCTGGTGGGCGGAGCTTCGCTTCATTCGCTTCAGACGCGAATATAAAGCAAATAGGGAAACATTTTTTGATCCCGCGAATCCTGCGGAAGGTTTCGCGCGACAGACGCGAACGGTCCCGCAGAAACCGCGTTTGGTGTAAACGCAGCATTAGACTTACCTGTTGGATCCGCTCGGCAGACTTGATGCATAAAGCGGATGCTTTCGGCTCAGGTGTTGTAGCATTGAAGTAGTGCTGTTATGGTATGCTAATTCTGTTTTGCAGTACACGCATTGTACTGTATTTTGCTCCCGATTTAGTTTATAATGGTCATACACTTTCGACAGTTTACGTCGTTTTCTTTGCTCTCCTTGTCGCTCGTCTCCCTCGGTCTCCGTCTCCATTTTGCGTTCCGCACTTTGCGCGCACATGTAGGCATCAAAAGCGGAAGTGGCTTAAACGAAGCATCGAGTCAGAGAATTTTGCCTCGATGCATTTTTGTAATCGAATTACTCGAATAACTCGAGGAATCGTTTCAGCCCTACTATGAATCGATTTTTAACTGCCTTACGATTAATCGTTACATCTCTAATATGAACTGTACATGGTACGTGGTCTATAGATTTAACTGGGACTCTTTAGAGAGATAATAAAGACATAAATACAATCAAAAATCTTTTCCCTTGTAATCTATATAAATATTAGTAGAGGCATAAATTAACATAACAAGGTCTCTAAAAAGAAAACAATAATCTTGTCACTTGACGCAGAAAAAGCATTCGATAGAGTAAACTGGTCATTCCTCCTTGCTGTCCTTGGCAAATTTGGCTTTGGAGAATCATTCATACAATGGATCTCCACCCTATACTCTAAACCTAAGGCCTCAGTAACCACAAACAAAATAACATCCCAAAGCTTCACACTGCAGAGGGGAACCAGACAAGGTTGCCCACTCTCACCTTTGCTTTTTGCAATATTTGTTGAACCTCTCGCAGCAGCTGTACGTCAGAACTCTGTTATTAAAGGAATCCACTCATCCATCTCAGAACACAAAATTAATCTTTATGCGGATGATATTTTACTCTATTTGGAAGAACCCAATCCTCATTAGAGGAAGTATTTAAACTAATAAATAGCTTCTCTAAACTATCAGACTATTCCATTAACTAGTCAAAATCATCAATCCTTCCTTTAACAAAAAATTCATGGAACCCAGCAACCCAAAACCCACAATACCCCTCCCCCACAAATATAATTAAATATCTAGGCTTAAATATATCACCAAACCTAAATGAATTAATTAAACTGAACCTAGACCCACTGTTGGATAAAGTCACAGAAGACCTGCGGAGACGGAACAATCTCATGATGATCATGTATTCAGTTATTGTTTGTACGGATAAATATAAGTGGCTAATTTCAAGTTTACTGTGTATATTCAATTTAAACACAAATCATGTTTGTATTCTGTTCTGTTCTACTTATAACTTTTTTCTTGTATTAAAACATAGTCTAACAGTAAATCCAAATAAATGTAATAAAGTTAAATAAAAGTATTCGGCCCACTCTAACAATGGTAAACAAAATAAGAATATAACTTTAAAATAAATTAAAGGAAAAATAACATTAAAATAAATCAACAAGCTTACTTTAAGTAACCTGATATTATAATTTCCAAATAACATTAATATAACATAATAAAACATAGTCTGAATTAATATTTTGTCTTATTTATAATTTTATTAAGTCAAACTGTTAAACAGTGTGAAGAGAGGGAATGTTAGAATGGATTATTATTCATTGTTTCTTTTTGTGTGTAATACTATAATTATATATCTTTATACTCAATAAATTCATAAAATATATTCAGGTCAACTTGCTAGCTGTCATTTTCAGAACAAAAACAAACAGTTCCAGAACATCTGATCTCATGATCAATAATAATGAATAAACCATTAAATCTTAAACATAATTTGTATTGCTTTAAATCACCAGTAAATGACATCTTTAACTAATTACAAGGATCTGATCATTTGATTTCTAAATATATAAAAACACTGATAAATCTATGTTTGGGGCCCAGGGAGTGAGCAGACCCTGAGGACCACAGCTGTGTTTTAGATGAGTGTCTGTTCTTCTATTGACTTGTTGATTCATATTCTGTTCATCTCTAATAAATTGATTGATTGATTCAGCAAAAACTCTGACAATGTCTCTCTGTATGAAATCTCAGATACTGAACACCAGAGTTAGCTCGAAAACTCTAACAATTGTTAAACAATGATATTTGTAACATAAGTCTACAGTTTGAAATAAATGTAAAACGTTTTAAAAACATACATATTTATGTTTTAATAATTGTATGAGTGGGTCAAGTTAAACGTTTTATTATTTTATTTTATATTACGCATTGTTGGAATGTCAGTGCTAAATAAATCTTTTCATATTTTAAAGGCAGGGTAGGTGATTTTTGAAAGCTAGCATGATTTTGAATGTAGCTTACCCCCCTCCCCTCTGTGCTCCGTCTCACTCACATGCATTAGCACAGCTGCTGCAGAAGTGGATCTAAGCTCATTGTTTGTATTGTGTAGAAACTACGTCATCTCATTCAGCAGTAAGTAAACACTAAACTTTATTATTATATACTGTATGTTAAACGTGACTAAAAACTCTGTTTTAAGTCCGTCACCAATGACGCGCTATGAGTGTGGGCTCGTGGACGTGAGGGGTGGAGAATGAACAGGGACACAGAGAGACATGATTGGTTCATAAAAAACCGAACGGTCTTTTTTCATTGGTCAAAGTTTTTACAGGTTTACAGCTGCTACACATGATGGATATTCTTTGTTCCTTTTTCAGAGCACATGAGATTAGTTTCTGTCAGAACATTAAAAAAATTTCAACCAAAAACTTAAAAAGTGTATCTGGAAAAAAAATCCCCTACCCTACCTTTAATTGATTGATTATTTGAAACATTGGGAATAATTTAGACAATTGCAATGTTTTAATTTTAGTGGTTAGTAACATTCAGAGCTGGAAATGCAATCATTTATTTCAGGCTTCAGCCAGTAATTTACATTTCGGTTCATCCCTAATTTTTTGACTTGATAACTTGTGTCAGACCAATAAATAAAATATAATTTCATAAGATATATTTATATTTTTGTATGAACACAATCCTCACTGATTGGTTCCACCTCCTCTGATCTTCTCTCTCATTCCTTCATCAGCTCCTCATAGTTCTCCATCAGCCTCTCCTCACTCCTCACTACCTTCTTATCTCTGTCCTTCATCCCTCTAACCTGTCCCAGTCCTCCTCCTTTAGTGTCCTACCTCTCACACCTTCATCACATTCCTCTGATACAGCTCTCTGTCACACATGTGATGGGGATTGATGTGAACATGTGATGAGCTGCTATGATGTGTCTCACCTCAGAGTGTTCAGTCTCTGAGAGAGCAGCTTCACTGCTGAGTCTCCTGGATGGTTGTAGCTCAGGTCCAGCTCTCTCACACTGGAGGAGTTGGAGCTCAAAGCTGCTGCCAGAGAAGCCCCGCCCACCGCTGTGATGACACAACCTGACAGACTGGATTCAGAAAAACATCCACAACTCAGGAAACAAGTGAGGAGACGAGGAACAGGACAATATTGATGGAACATGTGATCTCACTGACCTGAGAGAGTCCAGTTTACAGTGAGGACTCTTCAGTCCTTCACACAGCAGCTTCACTCCTGAATCCTGCAGATCATTGTTACTCAGGTTCAGATGTTTCACACTGGAGGACTGAGAGCTGAGGACTGAGGACAGAGCTGCACAGCTTCTCTCTGAGAGACCACAGGAACTCAACCTGATGAAGAATCAGAGAAACCTTACGGATGTTTGTCTGTGAGAGAATTTAAGACATGTTCTAAAGTCACATACTCAACTTTCTTGGAGGTTTTGACCACTGGGAGCAGCTTCAGAAAAGCTTCCTCTGAAGGAGAGAAACTCTTCAGGTCAAAGACATCCAGATGTTCTTGTGATGACAGTAAGATGAAGACCAGAGCTGACCACTGAGCAGGAGACAGTTCCTCTGTGGAGAGACTTCCTGATCTCATGAACTCTTGGATCTGCCCCAGCAGAGAGCGATCATTCACTTCATTCAGACAGTGGAATAGGTTGATGCTTCTCTCTGTGGAGAAACTCTCACTTAGCTTCTTCTTGATGTATTTAACTGTTCTCTGATTGGTCTGTGAGTCATTTCCTCTCTGTGTCAGCAGGCCTTGTAGGAGCCTCTGATTGGTCGGCAGTGAAAGACCCAGCAAAAAGCGAAGGAACAAGTCCAAGTGTCCGTTTGGACTCTGTAAGGCCTCATCCACAGCACTCTGATGGAGAAGGTTCAGAGTTGGTTTTTGAAATTTGAACACCTTGAAGCTCTTCTTCTTCTGTGGTTTATGTTCCAGCAGGTTGACTTTAGAGCTGATGAAGGTCTGATGGACATGAAGAGCAGCCAGAAACTCCTGAAAGCTCAGGTGGATGAAGGTGAACACCTTGTCCTGGTACAGGCTGCTCTCCTCTCTGAAGACCTGTGTGAACACTCCTGAGCACACTGAGGCTGCTCTGAGGTCCATGCCACACTCTGTCAGGTCACTCTCATAGAAAATCAGGTTTCCTTTCTGCAGCTGCTCAAAAGCCAGTTTTCCCAGAGACTCCATCATCTCCCTGCTTTGTGGACTCCATTGTGGATCTGTGGCAGCTCCTCCATCAAACTTCACTGTCTTGACTTTGTTCTGAATGACCACATAGTGGCTGTAGATCTGAGTCAGAGTCCTGGGCAGCTCTCCCTCCTCTCTGCTCTTCAACATGTCCTCCAGAACTGTAGCAGTGATCCAGCAGAAGAGAGGGATGTGGCACATGATGTGGAGGCTACGACACGTCCTGATGTGGGATATAATCCTGCTGACCTGCTCCTCATCTGTGGACCTCTTCCTGAAGTACTCCTCCTTCTGAGGATCCGTAAACCCTCTGACCTCTGTCACCATGTCCATACACTCAGGAGGGATCTGATTGGCTGCTGCAGGCCGTGTGGTTATCCAGAGGCGGGCTGATGGAAGCAGTTCTCCTCTGATGAGGTTTATCAGCAGAACCTCCACTGAGGTGGACTCTGAGACATCAGTCAGGGTCTGAGTGCTTAGGAAGTCAAGAGGGAGCCGGCACTCATCCAGACCATCCAAGATGAACAAAACCAGGAAGTCCTGGAAGCTGCAGATTCCTGCTTCTTTGCTTCCAGAGAAGAAGTGGTCAACAAGTCCCACCAAGCTGAAGCTCCTCCCCCTCAGCACGTTCAGCTCTCTGAAGGTCAGTGGGAATGTGAAGTGGACCTCCTGCTGGGCTTTGTCTTCAGCCCAGTCCACAGTCAACTTGTGTGTTAAGAGTGTTTTCCCAATGCCAGCCACGCCCTTTGTCATCACTGTTCTGATTGGTTTAGGTCTTCCAGGAGGGGTTTTAAAGAGCTCTTCTAGTGTGATGGCTCTTTCTGCTGTGTCTGATCTCCTGGATGATGTTTCTATCTGTATGACCTCATGTTCCTGGTTGACCTCTCCACTTCCTCCCTCTGTGATGTAGAGCTCTGTGAAGATATCCTTCAGGAGGGTTGGACTTCCTGCTTTAGCCACGCCCTCAGACACACACTGGAACTTCTTCCTCAGCTTGGACTTCAGCTCACGTTGGTATCGAGGAGCTTTTGTTCCTGAATGAAGACAAACTTAATGTTAGAGTGAAGAAGTCAGAGCAGGTTTGAACATTGGAGATCAAAGTGTGTGATGTTCTCAGTCTGGATGGTTCCTCAGATTAAATGTGACTGATTGAATCATGCTTTGAAAAAGAAAAGCCAGCTTTGTGTCCTTCATGTGATGTTCCTCACAGTGACGATGTTCACATGCTCTTACTGCTCTGCAGACGCTCAGCCAGCTCCTCCTGCTTCATCCTCTTCAGAAAATACAGTGTGATCTTCAGAAAGGCCTCCCTGCTCCTCCTCTGCTCCTCATCTTCACCCTCCATCTGACTCTCTGAGCACTCTAGATCATCTCCATCCACAATCTTCTGCATGTGTTTGAGTTCAGCCTTAACAAAGCTGATGATGTTGTCCTCCAGCAGCTGGAACACAAACACATTAAAGGTGATGAGTGAAGGCCTGCTCCAATCATCTGTGTGTGTGTGTGTGTGTGTGTGTGTGTGTGTGTGTGTGTGTGTGTGTGTGTGTGTGTGTGTGTGTGTGTGTGTGTGTACAGTGGTTTGATCACAGGCTGACACAGGTTTAGTGTCTTTGTAGACGTACACACCGTAAAGATGGAGTCAGGCTCAGCTCCAGAGGAACCATCCACACCCTCCAAGCTGCTGTGGAGAAGACACAGACACTCAGACATGCTGAGGAGCAGCTGGAGGAAAGCACAGGAAGCTCTGCTAACATCATGTGAACATCAGTAACAGTGGGTGATGTCCTGCAGAGCTACAGTGCAGTGAGTGTGGAGCAGCCTTTGGAGCTCAGCTCACGTGTGGAACATCTCAGCATGTTTCCACTGAACAGGAGAACAAGTCTGTTGGACTGAGGCTTTATTTGGCTTCAATCCTTCACAAATCTGAAGATCACACTCTGTCTAAGACTCACCTACACACTGGAGACCATTCCTACAAAGCCTTTTCTCTTTCATCTTCCACTGTTTGCTGAAATTTACATCAACACCACTTCATATAACAAACAAAGTCCATCAAAAGTGCTGAGTCATGTTCACCACTCACTCCACCAGATAGGGCAGCCGGGTGGGGGGTTTTTGATTGGGGGTGCTTCCCACTCTCAATAGGCCACTTTTCACCCTGGCTTTTTAACACACCACACTAAATAGGGCAAAAATGCAAAAATTAAAAACATTACATATATCTATATATATTAAAAAACTCTTCATCACCCTCCGCGGGCAGTCTCTCTTTTTTTTTTTTTTCCTCCAAGCTCGGGTCCTCTACCAGAGGCCTGGGAGCTTGAGGGTTCTGCGCAGTATCTTTGCTGTTCCGAGAACTACACATTTCTGGACCGAGATGTCTGATGTATTTCCTGGGATCTGCTGGAGCCACTCCTCCAGTTTGGGGGTTACTGCCCCGAGTGCCCCAATGACCACGGGCACCACTGATGCCTTCACCCTCCAGGTTTTCTCCAACTCTTCTCTGAGCCCCTGGAATTTCTCTAGTTTCTTGTGTTCCTGATGTTGAAGTTGCTTGGTATTGCTATGTCGACCACAACGGCTTTCCTCTGCTCTTTGTCCACCACCACCATACACATATATATATATATATATATATATATACAAAAATAACAAATAAACATGAAAACACCATACAGACACAAAACTAACAAATTAACTCGGGCTCCTGCGGTGAGGCCGGTCCAGGTCAACCAATTTCTTCCAAAGCTCGCGGTCCCGTGCCAGCAGATCTGCATCTTCCATGGCAAGTCCGTGTTGTCTGCTATGACGTTGACCCATCGTGTGCGGGGCTTGCATTGTGGCCGTCTCCAACCTGCTGCCCTTGGGTCAAACTGAAGAATGGCTTGCGTCGGATGGTCAGGAGGTAGGTGGAGGACATGGCCAAACCAGCGGGTACGTCGTAGCGCAGCCAAGCAAGATGCTCTAAGCTGACACTTTTAGGCTCTTGGCACTTCGTTGGTGCCACCTGATGTTTTCGATGGTTCTGAGAGCCCTGCTATCAAAACCATCTTTTCTTACAGCCAGAGTATTGTTCAAGGGCCATGTCTCTGAGTACTGCCAAGTTGTAAATTCCGGAGCTTCATTTTGTGTGAGATGGAGCAACGCTGCCAGAGTGGTTTCCAGAGAGACCGCAGAGCTGAAGTTGCCAGGGCTCTTCTGTGAGTAATTTCTGGTTTCAGGTCCCCATTGTCTGTAACTGTGGAGCCAAGATATACAAGGCTCTTGACAGGCTTAACAATGTTGTTGCCAAGCTGAAGAGGGGGTGGATCAGGTCCATCACCGACATGCATAAACTTGGTCTTTGTCCAGCTCACTTGAAGGCCAAGCTTCACTGCCTCTTCACTGTATATGCTCAGGGCATCTTTTAACTTGCTGTAGGATGTGCTCAGTGTGGCACATCTTGATGAGGTAATATTTGCCCACTCTTCTTTACTAAACCGCTCCAAATGTGACAGGGCATCTCCTGTGTACAGCCGTCTTCAGATCACCCCACATTCTTTTGTTGATGTGGCTGTGTGCTTAGGGTTATTGTTGTGTTGAAAGATAAAGTTCCTCTTCATCTTCAGCTTTCTAACAGAAGCCTGATGGTTTTGTATTAACACTGCCTGGTATTTGAAACTGTTCATAATTCCCTCCACCCTGACTAAGGCCCCAGTTCCAGCTGAAGAAAAACTGCCCCAAAGCATGATGCTGCCACCACCATGCTTCACTGTAAGCATGGTGTTCTTTTGGTGATGAGCAGTGTTGTTTTTGCACCAAATATACCTTTTGGACTTATGGCCAAAAAGTTCAGCCTTGGTTTCATCAGACAAAACACATTTTCCCCCATGCATTTGGGAGACTTCAAAGGTGTTTTTGCAAAATTAAGCCGGGCTTGGATGTTTCTCTTGGTAAGATAAGGCTTCTGTCTTGCCACCCTACCTCATAGCCCAGACATATGAAGAAGACGGAAGATTGTTGTCACATGTACTACACAGCCAGTACTTGCCAGAAATTCCTGCAACTGTTGTGCCATGTTTTCTCCACTTGATGATGACTGTCTTCACTGTGTTCCATGTTATTTTTAATTCATTTGGAATTATTTTGTACCCTTCACCTGACTGATATCTTTGAACAATGAGATCCCACTGATGCTTAGGAAGCTCTCTGTGGACCATGGCTTGTGCTGGAAGATGTGGCTACAAAAATGTGAGGAAAAGCTACTAGAACATCTGAACTTTATTTGGGTTTAATCAAAGGCACTTTAAATGGTGCAGGTGTGTGCTGACTCCATGTTAACATGAGTTTGAATGTGATTGGTTAAATCTGAACACAGCCCCGTCCCCAGTTACAGACCCCTTTCCAAAAAATTTGAATGTCATGGAAAAGTTGTTTAATTTCCATAATTCCATTGAAAAAGTTAAACTTTCATAGATTAGATTCAGGGCCCACAAAATGATTTCAAGTATTTATTTGTTTATTTTTACATAACTGTAGTCAGGAAACAACAGAACATAGCACCCCAAATCATGACTGACTGTGGATATTTCACACTGGACCTCAAGCAGCTTGGGTTCTGTTCCTCACCCGTCTTTCTGAAAACCCTTGGAACTTGATTACTGAATGAAAGGCACACTTTACATTCATAAGAAAAGAGGACCATGAACCACTGGCCAACAGTCTAGTCCTTCTTTTCCACTTTTTTTCTGCAAAAACTGAGAAGTAAATGGCGATTTCTTCACAGTATTCTAAATTTTTCAAATTCTGTTTTTGTGGGTTTTATGAGCTGGAAGCCCAAATTATGTAAAAATAAACAAATAAATACTTGAAATTGTTTAGACTGTGGGCCCTGAATCTATAATCTATGAAAGTTTAACTTTTTGAATAAAATTATGGAAATTAAATAACTTTTCCATGATATTCTAATTTTTTGGAAAGGGGTCTGTAACTGGGGACGGGGCTGTGTTCAGATTTAAGAGGGTGTGCAGACTTTAGCAACCTCATTCTTTCAATTTTTTTTAATTTTTACTTCACCTCCCTGAAATGTTTCAGTATGTTTTTCAATTGCATTGTGCAGGTTATAGGTCACATAAAAGGTGTAAAATACTGTGAACTTATTTATTTATATTGTCTCTCCTCTGCTTACTCTCCATAATCGTTTTGAAGCCCTCTCATACAAAAATAGAGACAAACTCAGTCCAATTGAGCGACTGAAACAACCACCAGGAAAACTCCTCCACCACTGCTGGGACTGAATTCTCATGAGTCCAAATCCTCCATAGCCCATCTAAAACTTCTCAGAGCAGCAGTACAGAGACACTCTGGTTCCATATACAGCCATCGACAAACACCGCTCTACTCAATGCATCAATGCTGGCCGACCCCGACGACGGAGGCTCCCCATCAGCCAGCCGTAACCCGCTCACCATCAGACGCTCCTGGTCAGTGTAACAGGTTCACACACATTCCTAGTCACTCATTATTGGTGATTCAATAACTAGGAACACCAGATTATTTAATGTCATCACACACTGTATTCCAGGTGCTGCAATTCACACTATCTGAGACAAACTTAACCAAATGTTACCCACGCTGCCACCAACTGTTACTAAAATAGTGTTACATGTAGAAACAAACATCAACGTGAATCAGTGTGAACCATGAGTGAGTTTAACCTTCTCTTTAACGTTTTAAAGATGTGGGAAATCAGTGTTTATCTCTGGTCCTCTTCCTACACTAAATAAATAACCAAATAACAAACAGTACATGAATTGATGTCGTATGTGTTTGTCTGTTCTGTCTTTGATGGAATATATATTTATTATTATTATTTTTATTATTAAATGTCTGACTGCCGTAAGGAGCCGAGGCAACGATTTATCAAGTGAACGTGATGCCGTCATCAACTACAGCCGTTATAATGAAGATCTCTGTCATCATCCATATCTGTCAAGTTTTGAATTTGAAAGGGAAATTTTTTGGCGCCCATTACGAGTCGTCCCATCCGCTCAACCAAGCAGCATCCCTTATATTTTAAAATAGGTGTACAATAAATCTAAAATACCCACTTGTCGACCACTTACTAAATACAATTATATGATTAGAATCTGGTAGGTTGACCTTTATTAACAATGAAATACTGTGAACATTCCTACGAGGGCTGGTGATATGGACTAAAACTCATATCTCAATATATTTTCTCAAAATGGTGAAATATGATATAAATCTTGATAATTTTATCAAATAAAGTCTGACCAGAAAAACAATTCTGGGTTAAATTTGCTGATGCTAAATGCTACACAGGGACATTTATTAACAAACACCTGATCAATATGTGACACTCATTAATCATCTAACTGAGTTTTACATGTTGTTCTGAGAAGTAAAAGCAGCGACTGCTAAAACTAGTATTTTGATACATAATAAGCTATAATATATATATATATATATATATATATATATATATATGAAATAATATAGTTTTCTATATCGCCAAAATAGAAAACTCGATACATCTTGAATCTCGATATATCGTCCAGCCCTAATTCCTAAATTATAAAACAGTCTAAATAAAAACATAAATGTGTATATGAAGCACATGTGTTGACGTTAAAATCTCAGTTATTAATCTAACAGAACATGTAACTGTGTCCCATCCTGATGGTCTTTAGGAAGATAAACTCTCTGTCACATTTCACAACATATTTACACCAGTTCTTTGTTTTTTTTCGCCGGAAGGTTTTCATTCATTCATCTCTTTTCTGAGTTCCACCAAGCCAGGCCATTTCAGGTGGCAGTTCTCACGAGGCTAGTGACGGCGTTCAGTTTAGTAAAGCATCTTTTATTTATTACATTAAAATTGACCTTTTTATTTGTAAAATGGTAAATGGTAAATGGACTTGATTTATATAGCGCTTTATCACCACTGTAACAGTCTCAAAGTGCTTTACATATCAGCTCATTCACCCAATCACTCTCACATTCACACACCAGTGGGACAGGACTGCCATGCAAGGCGCTAGTCGACCACTGGGAGCAACTTAGGGTTCAGTGTCTTGCCCAAGGACACTTCGACACATAGTCAGGTACTGGGATCGAACCCCCAACCTCTCGATCAGAAGACGACCCACTACCACCTGAACCACGGTCGCCCACAGTGAAACTACAGATAAAACACAGAGTCTGAGTGTTCATCTATGTTAAACCTAATGTGTTCTGTTTGTTCTAATTAATAAAAGTTATTAATGATAATATAGTACATGGTGTGAGTAAATGGTGTAACAGGTTATAAACAGCGTTAGCAGGACAAGCTGAAAAGAACACTTAGAATGTGCTGACATGTCTTATCGTCAACTATTGGAGGATTTGGAGAGCTGTGCTCTCTGCAGGAGAACGTCTAAAGATGGAGCTGATCTGTGGCTCCTCCCCCAAAATATAGTGACTGATTAATGCTGTGATTGTAAATGTTGGAGCGACAGACAACGTGCACTAAAGCCATCCCAGTGCACATCCAGCTGCTGTCTGAGCCTCCATTGGTGAGTGTTACAATGATTAGAAATGATTGATCAACCTCTGATGATTTATTACAACATCTCTATGGGTCATAGAGGGATACGGTTACGTACTGAGTCGTTGTTCAGGATGTTTGTTTGTTAGTTGATCCTTGATTTCATTTATAGCTTTGGTCAGAATCCATTCTGAACCTCCTATCATCTTCAAATAAAGTCTATTATTTTTTCAGTGATAAACATTGAATGAGGTCAAATTGACCCCAAGAATAATAGGAGGGTTAAAGGGATTGCTGCTACCATATATGGTCAATTGGAGGCGTGTCTTAATGTAAATGATCCTGAACGTGTGCTAGCTTTAGAACAGGTGGGATTAATCAACATTGCTGTGTGTACGACCTCTGTCCACACGCTTCATAAATACTGATTCTTTTTGTACTGGTGCACATTCTACATTTCATTGGTCTGAACGTATTTAGAACCAGTTCTATGAACGGATCAATAAATGAGGCCCCTGGACCATCAGGAAGACAACCAGCAACCTTCTTTATGTGGACTCACTGTGGGTCAGTAGATGGACCACCTTTGAAGACAATGGGTACATCCATGGACTGGTCACTTCTAAAGGACACACAGTTGGGTCCAGGTTCAGGTCCAGATGTGAGCTTCTTCCTGGTCCTTGAACACACACACACACACACACACACACACACACACACACACACACACACACACACACACACACACACAGTGTAACACTGATGTACAGAGGTGTGAGTGCTGAGCTCTGACGTGGTCTCACCTCTGATCTTCAGTCTGGATCTCATGTTGTTCCTTCACCGTGTCCTGATCCATCTCCACGTCACGAGATGATAAGCTGAAAATATGAGTGTGAGACAGACAGCGCTACCTGAGTATCATGGTAAAGAGTGTAAACACACATTAGAGAAGATAAAAGATGTCAAAGCTCTGAGTTTCACAACAAATATCTGGAGCTCTGAAGTTTAACAGCACACTGACTGGATGAGAGTTAGTGCTATACACTGTGATGCTAACGCTAAATGCTACACACTGTGATGCTAATGCTAAATGCTACACACTGTGAGGCTAACGCTAAATGCCACACACTCTGATGCTAGCGCTAAATTCTAAACACTGTGATGCCAACATTAAATGCAACACACTGTGATGCTAATGCTAAATGCTACACACTGTGAAGCTAACACTAAATACTATACACTGTGATGCCAACGCTAAATGCTACACAGTGTGATGCTAACGGTAAATGCTACACACTGTGATGCTAACGCTATATGCTACACACTGTGATGCTAACTCTAAATGCTACACACTGTGATGCCAACTCTAAATGCTACACACTGTGATGCTAACGATAAATGCTACACACTGTGAAGCTAACACTAATTACTATGCACTGTGATGCCAACTCTAAATGCTACACACTGTGATGCTAACGGTAAATGCTACACACTGTGATGCTAACGCCATATGCTACACACTGTGATGCTAACTCTAAATGCTACACACTGTGATGCTAATGCTTCACAAATTATTACCGAGTAACGTTTTCTAGCTCGCTATAAAAACGTGAACTGGTACATATCTCGGTCAAAATAAATGCTAACAACACCAAATCTGAGATCCTTAGTTGGCATGTGACTGTGTGGGTATGCACCAAATAATTTAGGCCACCAGGGGGCACTGCAAATATGGAATATTTATATCTCTTAAAATGCCAATTTTTACCAAATTTGATGAGTATGATCTTGGGTCCCTCCTGATGCCATATCTCAAAGTTATTTGTGATTGGTCAAAGTGGGCGTGGCTTATTACATCATAACATATAAATACAATTTATTTCAGATGAATTATTATTTTGAGGGCTGTGAAGTTTACACGGTAGATATAGAAGACCACAAAGACCACCCATACCAAAATTTGCGCCACTCAATTGGGGGGGGGAGGGGGGCTCTGTGGCTCTGGGTTAGCTTACTCCTGCTAGGTGTTTAAACTATCATTGATCCCCCTTAATTTTATTTATGATGTATTTTAATTTAATTTAATTATTAAATTGATTAATGTATTTTTACTTAATTCTCTTTTTTTCTCTCATTTTCCTTCTCTTCTCTCAATCTATTATGCATATATATATATGTCTGAATTTAAAGCAATTTAAACATAAATACATAAAGTTTATCTTCTTGAAGCATAAATGTTAAAGGGATAAAATTGTATATATGTGTGTATATACATGTGTATGTGTGGAGAGATGAATGTATAGTTGATCAAATAAATTGTATGATTATATAGATATATATCAATTAATTTTGTGTATATACTTTATATATGTATATTTATAGTGTAAATAGGTGTATATTATAAGAAGATTATATGTATAGTACTAGATATTACATGTGGTAGGATCATATAATTATATACTTCCTCCTACTCCTTTTAGAACATGTACAGGCTTCACCAGCAGGATTTTTATACCATTTGTTCTCTTTGATTTGTTTGATGTATTTAAAAAATTTTTTTTTGTTATTATTATAATTATTTTTTTCATTATCATTCCTTTCCCCAGGGGCATCGGACTGGGGTGGTAAAGGGTACTGAGTACCCAGGGCCCAGGGGGTGGGGGGCCCTCAGAAGTCTGCTTATTATATATATATATATATATATATATATATATATATATATATATATATATATATATATATATATATACATACATATGCATTTGAAACATTTTTAGATTATTTAAATGTGAATAAAAAGGGCCCTGTGTGAAAATAAGATGGTTATTAATCACAGTCTGGAAAACCAGGACAAAAAGTCAAAGAAAGGGAGAGAAGGTGAAATGAGGGAAAACAACTGTTTACTCAGTTCTTCAGAGATTTAAAACACTCACATCTTTTTTAGACAATATATTATTTAGTTTGAAATTAACTACGTACACTCACACATATTTAAATGCTGGAACATTCCTTTTGCACGTCAAATCTTAAATGAAAATAAAGTTATTTAAAAAATGTATATATATTGTAGAAAACATTTTGCTACCACCGCCCCTTAAATTGTAGCAAAAGTATGTCACACACACAATATTCAATAAACCATTAAATATAATAAAGCAGATTTATAAAATACAAGCAATGGATATGGAGTCATTAGGTTATTGCATTTCTTTTCAACCTTGGGATCAGGACACCATGTCTGGTCAGCCTGGAATTAAAATGGGGTTTAAATGTCTAGTATTTGGTAAAAAAAAAAAAAATACACACAACAAATATCAAAAAACAGTTTTCTATACGTAAACTTTCTCAAATATTTAAATCTAGTTAAAAAAGATACAGTATCTAAATATCTAATCCTGGCTACTCTGTATCTAACTTTAACACACTTTAATAAACATGATCAAAAACTAATTCTAAAAAAAATGTCTCTGGGGTCGCTGGACATTTGTGATATTAAAATGGTTAGGGTGTTATACACAGAAAGGTCTGTGTGTGTGTGTGTGTTGCGCGTGCGTGTAGGTCTGTGTGTGTGGAGCGAATATCTCCCCAACGCGGTGCGAGTTCGACCTGAAACTTTGTCCAGCATTGCTCTACTATGTTCACTGAGTGATCACATGACCAAACACCTGTCACAAAGGTTTATAATTATCAATCAGAGCTTCAGCATAAAAGGACAACAGGTGAGTGTTTCTGTTTTGGACCAATGGATGCCAACATTAGAAACAGAGGCGGAGCCAGAGAAGTGAGAGGAAGAGGAGGAGGAAGAGGAAAGCAAAGGACTGTAATCTCTGATGAGAGCTGAACCACTTTGGTTGATCATGTGATCAATCATGGTGTTACAATGAGGGAAGTCCCCACATTGTTCACACCCTCAACTTTGAATGTAAAAAAAAACATCCTCTACGCTGGAAAATATGGAAATAATAATGAGAACGAGCTTCAAACAATTTAAGTTGTGTACAAATTAATATGATTTTGCCAAATTAACATATTTTCATAATTCCACATTTCTTAATGCAGTCCAAGTATGATCTATACTATGAGCTAGTGTCTATATAGACAAGAGAAAGGTCATCCTACAGGGTCATATCTCATCACCATATAAGGAATCACCTTGCTCTAGAAATAGATGAGAAAAAGACAACCTATCAATCAGTGAAACAGGGAGCTTGTTGTTTGACCCCCAAGTTTAAATATATCTCAGTGGTACACTGACTCAAAAATGAAGGCCTCTAAGCTCTTTGCTGTGATGTATAAGAAACAGTTCATCTTTGTTCAAAAGAGTAAAAACCTTTTAATATCAAGATGTTAAATACTTTGATACACTTCAAGCGCGTTAGCTGTTAGCAGCTAGCAGAGCATTAGCTGTTAGCAGCTTGCAGATTGTTAGCTGTTAGCAGCTAGCAGAGCATTAGCTGTTAGCAGCTTGCAGAGGGTTAGCTGTTAGCAGCTAGCAGAGCATTAGCTGTTAGCAGCTTGCAGAGGGTTAGCTGTTAGCAGCTTGCAGAGGGTTAGCTGTTAGCAGCTAGCACTAAACAGAAAGAGATAAAATAAATAACTTCACAAAAAAACATTGATTGCATGGCAACAGTGGTCTATTAATTTATTTCATTGTAGTTTAACATCATTTTAAGATAACTGTATTTTATTGCAAATGTATAGAGTGATGTCACAGTTTGTGTTTTATACAATTAGGATTACCTTGATGTTGATGTGTGTTCATTACTGATATTTTATTATTCAATGTTAAATCTGGAAGTTTTGGATGTTTTCACAAAATATGAATGTCAATAGTAAAACATTTTAGTGTTAATAATAATAATACTTGATGAGCTAAATTATCACTAGAGCCACTTTAAATGTTTCTATTTAGTATCAAAGTTATAGTTTGTACTAAAGTCTTCAAGCTGCAGCTGTTTAAGTTCAATTATTGTTGTTTTTATTTTGGTTAGTTTAGTTGTTTTTTGAGCCTGTCTCACCCCCAATTTCCACTGGATGTGGCTCCACTACGTTACGTCACCGCCGCGTCACCAGAGCTGATAGGTTTCCATTTAGTCTATGTGTTAATTTCCACCAGGTCCGCTGCGGTGCGTGTCTTCTCCTTCCCAGATGTGGTAGTCCGGTGCCCTCCACCAGATATACGCAGGACTTCTATTTCTGGCGGACACCGGAGCACGACGCATCAATCAGCACAGAGCAAATGAAGCTAAACAGGAAATTAAGCACGTACTCCGCAATAAAATGTCAGGTTACTTTTCAAAATAAAAACTTCAGATTATATTTAAAGTAAATACATCACCAAAACGTCATAATGTGTAAAAACAAATTCACATCCACTATATTGGTTCTTCTCATACTGTAACTCACTGTAAACTGCAGCAACTTTGATTTAGTTCATGTTTTACTGGTGCAGTTTTATCTCTTCTCTGTTGGTTGTTGATAAAAAATGTGTCTATGACAAATCCAGAGTCCAACCTTCTTGTTCTCCTTTATAGGAACACTGACCTGTTTATCTGTTTATTGTTGCGTTTATAACACATACATTTACCTGCTCCTCGTGCGATTATATAAATATCATGAGAACTGCTCTGTCTCGTGACGTCACAGTCGTTCAACCGGAGAGCACCGCGGCGCACTCAAAACGCAACCGGTGTGAACTACCGGACGGCAGACAGCGGTGAAATGGTGGCACAGTGTGAGAAACCGTGTCTCACCCACTGTCACATGCTGGGAGTCTAACACACCCATTACTTCACTGGATAAAATATGTCGAACCAGTCCAACCTGAAGCTGCTCCCACACACACACACACACACACACACACACGCACGCACGCACGCACGCACGCACGCACACACACACACACACACACACTACGGGGGGTGTATCCATTCTAAATTAATGCGTACCAGTCTAACACAAGTGTACCTGCCTAACTAATCTAAAATGACCTAATCTAAGTAGTTAGGTGTAGAGGCAGGTATGGCGTGAGTGAAGCTATGGCGATCAGGTGACCTTTACTATGTAGAACCGTCTACGTGACATGTAAAAACAGAAAAAAATATTAGGCGCTTACGCCTGCAGGCGAACACGCGTGCACGTCAGTAAGTGTGTGTGTGTGTTAAGTGTTGTATCCTGTCCAATCACAGCAATGATCTGACTCAGAGCGTAACTCTACAGTCACTCTTTGGACGGGTGTCGTGACACAGACTGCAACCGGACTAAATGGTGGTCCGTTTTAATAATAATAATACATACATTTTATATGGCGCTTTGTTGGACACTCAAAGTCACTTTACACAATTAAAGCATTATTCTTTCACTCCACACTTAGTGGTGGTAAACAGGGCCGGTTCTACAGGGGTTGCAACAAGAGCAATTGCACCTGGCCCAGGCCTGCAGGGGGCCCTCCTCCCCAATCCTCCCAAAAAATAAAATTCTGATTATTATTATTATTTTTTTTTTTTTTTTTTGTCACTCAGTACTAGAGGCCCTTTATGTTCCTCTGATGGTTTTCCCCCCCAACAAGTTATTTTCAAAAATGTGTCAAAATGTGTGTCGTCACGCCCCTCCCTCCACCTTTAGTTAGTATTGCCCATGCCGCATGCGCAAGAGAGACTTGAGTCAACGCTAGAAGTTCAGACCGTGACTTGCCAACATGTCCGTAAACAGATTAAAATTGGGTTGCCAGAAATGGAGAGAGGTAAAATGAAAAGTAGAAAGTACAAAAAAGAAGGCAGAATATGCTAAAAAGGGTTTACGGTTCGTGGTTTAACGTTCGGGCAGCTGCAGCAGAAGAACAAGAAGACACTGTGCACCTAATATATTTTTCTAAGTGTTTTTTTTTTTTTCTTCGTGTACACGTTCGTTGGACTGGTGTACATGAATTTAGAATGGATCCACCCCCATACAGACACACACACACACACACACTAGTTTACGTTGTCAAACCAAGTGTGACATAGAATGATGTTCACACAAACAGAATAAATATTAAAAATAGAGTTTCACTATAAATACTGTATCTATAACAAAATGTACAATTATGTTCTAAGTGTTGTAAAGGGGGAAAAGGTTATGTAGTGTTTTACATATATCCATACAGTATATATACTATCTATAAAGTCCAAACACATCACCCACTGGAAGAACCTTCTGTCAGATCACATTGCTTTTGAAAAAGAACCCCCCCCCCCCCCATACCCTCCATTTGGCTCTCGCTCATAGATTTCTTACACACCTAATCTATCTCAGCTGTATCTTAAATATCATGTTTATGATCCTTTATTCCCTTATCCATAAGTAATTTTAGTTTATTTATTTGTAGTTTTATTCTCTGAGTACCAACCACGTCACCACTACACCTCCTTTACTATCCACTAAACCTCACACAAGCACTTATTAGTACATTTACAACCATTTATTTTATTCTTTTTATCTCACAATCTCCCTTGTTGTCATTGTGTATGATTCTGGTTATTATGATTATTGCCTCTGTTGCTTAGCAACACTTACGCTGTTATTTTTGTTTATATATCAGAATATTTAGTGTTGCTATTATTATTATTATTATTATTATTATTATTACACTAACACTACTATTATCAATAGTGCTCCATGTGCCCCCTTTAAACTATGGGCATGCCCCTCCAAAGGTCTCTGCACGGCCCTGCATAGTGTATAAAATGCTATACAGTTAAAATTATATCAAATATTATGTAAAGAATATTATTTTTATATAATGTATTTGAAGGGCTCCATAAAAAAAATAATAACTTGAATTTGATAACACATAATGTCAGTCAACACATGCTAATTGCTAAATTCTTGCCACATATCAAGCATAAATATTTAGCTGGCATGTTGAATTAAAATAGATATATGTCAGGTAAATTAATCTGTCCTCACACAATTAAAATGTATATTTACTTCCCAAATAGTCTTTTGTTGATTTAAAATAAAACAGAAAAAGGAGGTATAGAGGAGACCTGTGGGTGGGCCTGGGTGCTGGGCTCCAGGTTGAAACTATCATTCATCCCCCTTCCTTTTATTTATAATGTTTTTTTATTCATTTTATTTATTAATTAATTAATGTTTTTTTATTTAATTATGTTTTTTTCTCTCTCATTTTCCCTCTCTTCTCTCAATCTATTGTGTATGTGTCTGTGTACGTATGTGTGTGTATATATATATTTATGTCTGAATTTGCTTTATATATATATGTACAAAGATGCATTTAAAACATTTTTAGATTGTTTATATGTGAATGAAAATGGCCCTGTGCGAAAATAAGCTGGTTGTTGATCACAGTTTTGCACTAAACACAGTTATTCATGCTGCATCAGGGTCCTACCACCCCCTTTAAAACAGTACTAATGGTACAACCAGGATTATTAGGTTATTGCAGTATTTTTCAACCTTGGGGTCAGGACCGATGTGGGGTCAGCCTGGAATTAGAATGGGGTTTAAATGTCTAGTAATTGGTAAAAAAATAAAAATAAATAAATAAAAGTTGGTAAAAACAGATTAAATTCTATTTTTAAAAAAAGTTTTTTAATTATTGTTTTTCAAATACACATCACACACAATAAATATCAAATAACTGTATCCTACATACATTTTCTCAAATATATAAATCTAGTTTAAATAAAATACAGTATATAAATATATAATCCTGGCTACTCTGTATTAATAAAACACTTTAATAAACATGATCAAAAACTAATTCTAGAAAAAAAAAATGTCTCTGGAGTCGCTGGACATTTGTGATATTAAAATGGGGTCACGACCCAAAAAAAGTTGGGAACTTCTGGGTTAATGTGAAGAAAAAATAAAGTTTATATAATAATACTAGTATAGTTTCCAGGTGAAAATTAGTGTACATATTAAAAGTTACAGGAGGGGCCCAACAAGATGGTTTGTACCCAGGACCCAAAATGTGGAGCTACGCCCCTGCCTTTCCCCCACATATTAGTCTATTATTAACTTGTTGTTGGCTCCTCCCCTCACCCTCTAATAGCACATTATTATAATTATTATAATATCACACACACTTACTGTATTATAATGTCTATGAATTTGTAAAAACAAAAAAATCAAAACATATATCCATATAGACACACATGTGCATCCGTACATACATATATACATACAGTACATGTACATATGTATATATACATACATGCATGGACATAATATCTATATATACATAAACGTATCTCTCTCACACAGACTCAAACCTTTTCTCTGCAGAGTTTGTTCCTGGAGGTCTGCTGTCCTTCCTGTTTCAGATGTTGGTCAGTTCTTCATCAGTGTGTGTGTGTGTCTGCTCTGTGACTGTGTGTGTGTGTGTGTGTATGTGTGTGTGTGTGTGTGTGTGTGTGTGTGTGTGTGTGTGTGTGTGTGTGTGAGGTGAGGACTCCTCCACACCCTCATTCCTTCCCAGTATAAACATATGAAACCAGTTTACCCTCATTCTGCTGTGATGCATCACCAGTTACTGTAATTAAATACACCAGCAGCTAAACCTGTCTTTGTTCCAGAGCCTTTTCAGATTTGAATGTAGTCCTAGTAATAATAATCACATTAAAAACACACTTCAGATCAGGCTTTACACCACCAGGATGTTTGAGACAATCACAGTTACAGTTTTTCTCAGTTGTTAAACACAAATACAGCTATTTGAGACACAATGACCACAACATGGAACTCATGCACCCCTCTACTATGCTCACTGACTGATCACATGACCAAACACCTGTCACACAGGTTTATAATTATCAATCAGAGCTTCAGCATAAAAGGACAACAGGTGAGTGTTTCTGTTTTGGACCAATGGATGCCAACATTGAAAACAGAGGCGGAGCCAGAGGAGTGAGAGGAAGAGGAGGAGGAAGAGGAAAGCAAAGGACTGTAATCTCTGATGAGATCTGAACCACTTTGGTTGATCATGTGATCACTTTGAAAAAAAAAAAAAAACATTCTCTACGCTGGAAAATATGGAAATATTTGCTTTGTGAATGAGCGTCAAACAATTTAAGTTGTGTACAAATTAACATGATTTTGCCAAATTAAATTATTTTCATGATTCCACATTTCTTAATGCAGTCCAAGTATGATCTATACTATGAGCTAGTGTCTATATAGACAAGAGAAAGGTCATCCTACAGGGTCATATCTCATCACCATATATGGAATCACCTTGCTCTAGAAATAGATGAGAAAAAGACAACCTATCAATCAGTGAAACAGGGAGCTTGTTGTTTGACCCCCCAAGTTTAAATATATCTCAGTGGTACACTGACTCAAAAATGAAGGCCTCTAAGGTCTTTGCTGTGATGTATAAGAAACAGTTCATCTTTGTTCAAAAGAGTAAAAACCTTTTAATATCAGGATGTTAAATACTTTGATACACTTCAAGAGAGTTAGCTGCTAGCAGCTAGCAGAACGTTAGCTGTTAGCAGCTAGCAGAGCATTAGCTGTTAGCAGCTAGCACTAAACAGAAACAAATAAAATAAGTAACTAGCTTAACAAAAAGACGCTGATTGCATGGCAACAGTGGTCTATTAATTAATTTCATTGTAGTTTAACGTCATTTTAAGATAACTGTGTATTTTAATGCAAATGTAAAACGTGACGTCACAGTTTGTGTTTTATAAAATTATGATTAGCTTGATGTTGATGTGTGTTCATTACTGTTTTTATTTTGGCTAAAGCTATTAGTGCAATGCTTTTAATCTAATAATATTAATACTTTGTATTTTTAACTTGTCACTAAGATCTTTATTTAAATTAACTTTTATTTACTTGTTTGTGTTCTTTTGTGTGTGTGTGTGTGTGTGTGTGTGTGTGTGTGTGTGTGTGTGTGTGTGTGTGTGTGTGTGTGTGTGTGTGTGTGTGTGTGTGTGTGTGTGTGTGTGTGTGCTGGGACTCTAACACACCCTCATTACGTCACTGGATAAAATATGTAGAACCAGTCCAACTTGAAGCTGCCCCACACCCACACACACACACACACACACACACACACACACACACACACACACACACACACACACACACACACACACACACACACACACACACACACACACACACACACACACACACATACACACACATTGGAATGCACTATAATAATGCGAACCAACACATCAGATGAAGCTCCGCCTTCATTTACAGTCACAGGATAACTTTGTATTCACTCATTTCATAATACAGAGGCAAACTCTATACCTAATTTTTTAATGTTTTGTAAATAAATATTTAATGAGTAATATAGTTGTCTTTGTCATATTTTATTTGGCATTAGTAAATAATTATTCACATTTACAGATATTGTACATGATATGAGTGATAACACGTGTTATAAAGGCTTTTTTACACAATATGTGTGTCTTCAGATTTATACATGTCCGTTGGTGTACCATGGGCACTAAAGGTTTGGGAGCCACTGCGTTACACTACACGTAGCTAGAGATTTATACGTTATTATGGGTAGAATTCAACGTATGTGTTTGTTACACTTTCTAGGGTTGGGGTCAATTACATTTTTCAATTACAATTACATTTTAAGTTATCCATGTTTAATTAAAATTACAGTGACTGCCATTTTTTTTCAAACTTCATTTATTATTGTCCCCTGAAAGTAATTTACAATTATATTCTCAAATACTAGAGTTAAAATTCAATTAATAACAATTACCGATAATAAATAACCCTTATTTCCTTACTGTGTACATGACTGTGCTTTAGAAAGCCTTTGATCAGTGAGAGTGGCTGTTCTTTCCAAGAGAAGGATGATTGTGGCTATGGTACACTGCCCCCTGGTGGAGGCTCGTGTGCTCCTAGTTGTCACAGCAGAAGTCAACTGTACAAAGTTCTTAGGAGGTGCTGGTGCACAGTGATGTCACATTCTATGGGTCAATCGTATTGATGCAAATCTTTGAATGTTGTCAAAATGTAACAGTGAATATTTCTGAAGGACTAAACAGTGATGGTGTTGTGGTGGTTTTCAGCGTTAGATGCTCTGATAGCTATTTAAATATATATATATATATATTTTTTTTTTTTGTAACAATTTCAATATTAGAACGTTCCCTGACTAAAAATATTTGTACTAATAGTGATTCCCAAATATTTGATCTAATTTTTGACTGAAATATGATGAATTAAAGTGTGTGTTATTATAATTAGTCGAAATATCACATTTTTAACATTTAAATATAGTCCTGAAGCCTCTGAGAAAGTGGACACTACTTTTAGGTCAATGAGAATTTAGACAGAATTAAAAATTATATAATGCTGTGTCATCTGCTGAATATAAGATTATATATATGATATAATGATATTATAATAAGATTACCCACAACATTTAATGTGTTAATATCATCATCATATTTATTATATAAAGCTAATAATTCTACTGCTATGATAAACAACAGAGGACTGACTGGGTTTCCCTGGTGTAAACTTCTGTTTATATTAAATCATTTATTAACACCAGATAGACATAAAACTGCATTTGTAATTCCATTATATAGCATTGCAATAATTCATTATTAATCTTTTTTTTTTTACCAAATCCAAAATAATGCAGTGATAAAAGTAAAATAAATTATCTCCATTATCTTCTATTAAATGTACATAATCTAATAAATCTAATACAAGTCTGATATTATTATGATCTAATCTATTTTGCAGAAATCAGATTGTGTTTATTCTGATGTAGCAGACACATGTTAAATTGTTTTTAAATATTTTTAACTCATTTAGAGAATGTGAAAACAGCTTTAAATATCTACTTTTGTGAATGAAAAATTTAGTTTTACAAAAATAAAAAATAAAACTTTACTTTTTTCCTTAAATTTTAAAACAAACTTAATCTGAAAACCAGAATTTAGACCCAGAATGTAATTCTGTAATGAAATGTGTAACATATTTGTGTGTTTACATGTAAACAAAAACAAAACAAATCTCAACTGTCTTACTATAAATATAAATATACCTCCTGTCCTTTATGTTATATGTGATTGTGTTTTCATGTTTCTTGGATGGGGATGAAACTGAAAAGTAAATTTCCTGTTGTGGGACGAATAAAGGATCTCATTTAATAAACATTTGATGTAAGAAATCATTACATGTGTAGATATTATTTAACAATTAAAAATGACTTTCTTTAGCCTTCAGCTAACATATATTATATCATTAGAATAATATATTATATTTTTACAAAAATTTGATAAGTTGTAAAAAATGATTTGTTTTATATATATATATATATATACTTTTTTTAAAAAGTTTAAATTCATATATATAGAAATATATATAGATATATTTCTAAATAAGGTAAAATGAACAGTAGATTTAATGTGCTGTACAGTGACATTACTCTCACTGCTTGTACAATATTTATTCATTAGATCTTTTTCTATTGTTTCTGAGAACAAACCAATAATAATTTAATCATAAATTATAATTTACTCAACAAATTTCTTCTGAAATTCATGAAATCATCCACAGACCAAATCCTTCAGGCTGTAACAACTTTATTCACTCTTAAATCACCATTAAACACATTTATTCTGACTGTTTTGTCAATAAAGTTGCTAAAAAAAGTTTGTTTTGACGTCAGCGCAAAAGTTGAGATGGTTGCCAGGTTGAGTATTTTCCCGTTGATTGTGAGATTATAAAATAACTAACTTAGTGATCAAACAGTTTAACATTGGTTAAAGGTGATATTTATGTTTTATTTGGATGATGAACAGATGGTTTTTGGAACATTTCTGTGGATATTCAACATATTTCATGCGGGGAATCATCGGTTATATCTGGCAACCAGCTAGAGTCAGGAACAAAGCAGTGAAATGGAGGACGGACAGAGCTGGATGATGACTACCGTTAAACTAGAAGAAGAAGAAGAAGAAGAAGATAAGGAACAAATATTATTGAGGGAAGTGAAGCTGAGTATGAGTAAGACGGACAGTGATGATGATGATGATGAAGGCTGCAGGAGGAAAGCTGTGCTGGAGGAGCTTCGTCATCCCGACCATGTGTGGGACGGAATGTTTGCTCCAAAGATGGAGAAAAGCGGAGAAGTAGAAACGGAGGAGTTTTCAGATGTGTGCTCTGTGAAGGAAGAGGTTAGAACACTCCGTGTGTTTCCATTCATTCACTCACTCACTCACCACATTCATCCGCTGTTACACACACACTGGAGACTAGTTTAACTGGTGACCCACTTCATTCACACTCACCTATCAATATGTGACGATGTAAAGGTGGAACAACCTGTGTGTACTCAGTGGAACACAGAGAACAAACTACAGCTGCTTTATTCATCACAGATATTTTCCTGTGCAACATGCATTTCACAGCATGCCTATCAAAAGAAAAGTTTCTTTTAAAATAAAAGACAAGTCCATCATGAGGCATTAACTTAAGTATTTATTTATTTTGACCAGCTGTTCATGACCCACTTTTGGGTTCTGACCCAGGGTTTGCCCCAGAAAACGTGTTAAGTCTGGGGGTGGTGAAGCTCACTGGTGTTTAAAAAAAAAAAAATTGTTAAAAATTGAGAGGAATTTTGAAATAATGACTTATGTGATGTTATGAGCCATTTATTAACGATATTTAAATGTAGAGTCTTACAAAAAGGCACAATCTTGAAATACGTTTTTAACGAACACAAAAAAAATACAATTAAAATAAATAATATCAATTGTTTTCACTTCAGTGAAATCCTAGTGAATCTTAAAACAAGACATTGCTGGTCACATTTCAAAGTAAAATAAATTAACATAAATAAAATCGTGCAAACATGGCCAAGGGGTAAAACCAGGAAACTCAGAGGCTTCAGTGATTGACAGCCTACATCATGAAAAACATGAAAGTTATTAGTTATTTTATCATATATATTTCATTTTAGTCAGCGTACTGTATTTACATTATTTATTGGTTACTTTTGCTTTCTGCATTTCAATGCCAGTGCCATGGTGTAGAGTCTAGGGCTGCAACTAATGACTATTTTAATAGTCGACTAGTCATTGATTATTGAAACAATTAACCGACTAATCGGAATATAAATCGTACAATTATTTACTCTATGTTGGTACAATTTTTTAGAATAGAATAGAATAGTCTTTTATTGTCACGGTACTTGGTGGTACAGTGAAATTTGAGAGATGCTCGCATAGAGCTACAGTACACCACAGAGCATAGAATTAAAAGACAGGAGCAAAAACAACAACAAGGCATTGAATATGTGCAAAGATGATAAAAAACCAACGCACGGCATAAAAATTTTAAAACGAGACATCGGTGAGTAATTTACAGAATAAATAACAGTTTAAAGTGCTGTAGTGTTTAGTGCTAAAGTGTGTGTGTATGTATGTGTGTGTGTGTGTGTGTGGGGGGGTTTATGAGTGATTGTTCCTGAGTGAGTGTGTGTGTGTGTGTATCCATGGGTGTTTGCAGTCCGTATGGCCCAGGGGAAGAAGCTGTTTGTCAGTCTGCATGTGTGAGACTTTGTTGACCTGTAGCGTCTTCCAGAGGGCAGCAGGTCGAACAGGGGGTGAGCAGGGTGTAAGGGGTCTCCTGTGATGGCCTTGGTTCACCTGAGGCAGCAGGATGTGGCGATGTTTTCCAGGCTGGGCAGAGGGCAGCCGATGATTTTTTGGGCAGTGTTAATGACCCTCTGCACCGCCTTCCTGTCCTTGACTGTTGAGCCAGCGTACCACACACCCAGACAGTATGTCAGCACGCTCTCCACAGAGGAGTGATAAAAAGCCAACAGCAGCTTCGTGTCCAGGTGGTTCTTCCTGAGGACACGCAGGAAGTGTAGCCGCTGCTGAGCCTTCTTGACTAGGGCCCTGATGTTGTCAGTCCAGGAGTGGTCAGCAGAGATGTGGGTGCCCAGAAACCTGAAGGTGGTGACAGTCTCCACCTGTTCTCCATTTATGAGGAGGGGGGTGTGGTCCTGTCTGATCTTCCTGAAGTCCATGATCAGTTCTTTTGTTTTCTGGATATTCAGGGTCAGGTTGTTTGCTGAGCACCAGCGTGATAGTTCCTCTACCTCGGCCCTGTACGCTGTCTCATCCTCGCCTCGGATGAGTCCCACCACAGTGGTGTCGTCCGCATTATTAATAATGCGGTTGGTTGGGTGAGTTGAAGAGCAGTCATAGGTGTACAGGGCGTACAGTAGAGGGCTCAAGACGCAGCCTTGAGGGGAACCAGTGCTGAGTGTGGTGGAGGCCGAGTCTGACAGACTGTGGGCGGCTCGTCAGGAAGTTTTTAATCCAGTTACAGGTGGGGAGAGGGATCTGTAATTTCAACAGTTTGGTGATTAGGATGTCCAGAATGATTGTGTTGAACGCTGAGCTGTAGTCCACGAAAAGCATCCTCACATAGCTCTTCTTGTTCTCCAGATGACTCAGCGCTGTGTGAAGTGTGATGGCGATGGCGTCCTCTGTGGATCGGTTTGCCCTGTAGGCAAACTGGTGTGGGTCGAAGGTGGGAGGGAGGCAGTCTCTGATGTGCTGAGAAACTGATCGCTCCATGCACTTCATGATTACAGACGTCAGAGCGATCGGTCTGTAATCGTTTAGGCTGTCTATGGCAGGTTTTTTGGTGATGGGACGATGGTGGAGGCCTTCAGACATGTGGGGACGGTGGCATGTGTCAGGGAGAGGTTGAAGAGTGTGGTGAGGATCCCTGTCAGTTGGTCTGCACATGCTTTAATCACCGCCCCTGGGATACCGTCAGGACCAGCAGCTTTCCTGGGGTTCACTGCTCTTAAGTTTTTCCTCACCTCATGCTCCTGGAGAGAGAGAGCTGGGGTGCTGGAACCAGGAGGGGGCAGTGACTGCAGGTGTGTGGTGGTGGTCTCGAACCGGGCAAAGAAGCTGTTCAGCTCCTCTGTCAGTGTGCTGCTGCGGCTGGAGGATGTGGGAGGGGGGTTTCCTTTATAGTTGGTTAGGGCCTGGATGCCCCTCCACATATGGCGCGGGTTGTTGTCTGTCAGGTATCCCTCTATTTTATTCTTGTAGGAGACCTTGGCCTGTTTGATGCCCCTCCTCAGGTCTGCTCTGGCGGTGCTGTAGAGGGCTCTGTCCCCCGTCCTGAAGGCCGAGTTACGGGCTCTGATCAGGGTCTGGACTTCCCTCGTCATCCAGGGCTTCCTGTTTGGAAAGACCTGGATGCGTCTGTCCTCGGTGACGTTCTCTACACAGCACCTGATGTAGAAGAGGACAGACTCGGTATGTGTGTCCAGGTCCTGATCTTCAAAAATACTCCACTCCGTGCAGGCAAAGCAGTCCTGCAGCTGGTTGAGAGCATTTTCAGACAACACTCACGGATGTAGCAGTTGTAGGCGATCTGTGATTGCAGCTCATCCATCTTATTTGCAATGGATCTGGCGTTTGTCAGGAAGATGGATGGAAGCGGAGGCTGATGCGGTCGGCTCCTGAGCTGAGCTAGCAGGCCTGCCCGGCGTCCGCGTTTCTGCTTCCTCTCTCTGCGCCGCCTCCGGTGCCTGCCGTGCCCGACAACAATCCACGGGGTGCCCGGCGGTCTTGCTATCTCCGATGGAATGTTGTGTGTCCGTGAGAAGATGCTTGAAATATCCATTTTTGCCTGAAAAACGATGTCTATCAGGTCTTTACGGCTGTAGATTCGGTTGCTGTGACATGGGTATGTCATGATACAAGGACATAGAAAGGACATAAACATACAAAAAGGTGCAAAAGTAGCGGGGAGCCTCGGGCCGCTGCGACTGTGCGCGCCGCCAACAGTGTCAGATTTGGCTGACATTTGGCTTGGGTCAAAGTACGATAAATAAAAACAATACATAAGTGAAAAACAATTCTCAACCTAAAGTGTAAACAGGTTCCTTACAAACACAAATTAAACTGAATAAATCATCACCAGAATGTGATTCATTAATAGCATTTATTCATTATAAAAAGCTACAATATCTGCTGACTCATAGAGCTGATATTTTATGAAACATGTTTGATTATATGGGTCACTCCATTAGTGTTATTGTATATCATGTAAAACTAACTACAATAGTGTTTTTATTGCTGCTGAATCTAGTTTATTTTATATCTGATGATGATTTACATAAAGTTATGGTTGATAAATATCACTGATTTACTATAAATAAACTAGATCAGACTTGATGATTTAATCATACATATATTGAGAGTATACTAATGGGATATTCTGGTGTAATAATCACAATATTTACATTACTGTCTAACAGTGTTGGGAACATTACTTTAAAAAAGTAATTAGTTACAGTTACTCACTACTTGTTCCAAAAAGTAACTGCGTTAGTAACTGAATTATTCTATAATAAAAGTAACTCATTACCAAGGAAAGTAACTATTTGCGTTACTGTTAAAAAAAAAGTTGCTATATATCAAATAATTCAGATTTTTTAAGATGTGTGTTGTTGTGAGGTGCTTCATTAAATTTGAGTTGCTTACAATGTGCGCGCGGTCACATGAGTAAAAACACTGGCTCTGATTGGCTACTAGGGCTGTCAAAATTGCTCAAAAATGACGTTTGAATATTCCCTCTTAACTCCACCTCCAATATTCAAATTATTCGAATATCTTTTTTTTTTTTTTTAATTGCCAAAAAATATATATATCTGGTTGTGCATGTTATCAATAACGTGCATTAAGTCAATAACAGGACAAATTAATACAAAGATACATATTAAGTACTTGTTTTTTTTTTATTCAAGTTAAAACATTTGACAACCTTGAACGTATTATTGCCCGCACCGTCACGCTCTCTACGCATAACCAAATGTAGCAGGCTTCAGAAACATTTTTACAGTATAGAACTGAACGCTCCGAGCGAGCTGCCGTAAACATGGAACTTTTCTACCCACTTTATTAATGAATATATATTCACTGAAGTACAGGAGCCTACACTTTAGTAATATTTCCGTTTAATGTGAAATAAAATATGACAACAAATAACTTATACCCTGAGGTTCATAAAAAATGAAGTGCTATTAAAACAGAAAAAGGCTACTTACATTCTTGGTGCTTGTATAAAAAAAGGAAACAAAACTGACTGTGCTATCACTGGCGTAGGATCAGGCCTCCAGGCCTACAGGTTATTTACCAAAAACACAAGACGGTCCACATTTGAAGGGGCCAGTGCTGATCTCTTTTTATTTACTATATTCCCAGCGGTGGAAAATACGCGTTCAGAGCGCACTGATGATCCGGGGATGGAAAGATATTTCTTTGCCATCTGAGCGACGTGAGGGTATCTCCCAGAGCCCAGCGTTTTCCACCACATGAGAGGATTTTGTTGCGGAGGAATTGATGATTCTTGTTCATACATCGACATCTCTTTTTGAAGCAGCAGGCTGATGTCCTCCTGCAATACGTGTCTCTGAAGAGACACCCCATAGCAGATAACGCAGTTTTCTCAGCGGGTTGCGTTTGCTGATCACAGGGTTGTTCGCTAGCGGCCTCACTGCCTGTGCCTTTGGCCACATTCACTTGTTTCATCTCCTCCAGAATAGCCACCTGCACCTGCCGTCTCTGCTCCTCTTTCAAATGAACGAGGCGTTGAAAGCGTGGATCCAGGTAACTTAAGCAGCATAAATGCGCCCTTTTCCTGACAATAACGCTTCTCCAGATCTGTGGCGATTTAGACGTGTTTGGGTTAAAATCACTTTCACTGCTGCGGTCGAGTTGGGCTCTGCACTTTCTGTCATCTTCCATATGCACTGTCGGGACCTGACGTCACTCCTGCCACCTGTCTCTGACCCCTCAAGCAGTGCTAGCACAGCAGACAGCTGCGCCTGCTACCCATTGAACTATATAAAAACCTACCGTGGGCGTGTTTTTCCCATAATATATATATATATAATGTTCTTAGTAATATTCAAATATTAATTTTCACGTTCAAATTTCAATATTTTTTTGCTATTCGAATATATATTCAAATTTAGAATATTCGTTGACATGGCTACCATGGAACATGACGCCGCCTTAGCCAATCATAATCGCTCACCTTGTTTTTAACCCACCTCCTCACAACAGCTGAGTAAGAAGCCAGGGATGCTTTTAGATAACAGTTTATTCAATCAATGCATGTAACGCACCACATTTAACGTTCAGTAATAACGGTGTTGTAACGGCGTAAAAAGTAATTAGTTAGATTACCCGGTTACTGAATAACAAACGCCGTTATTTTAAACGCCGTTATTTTAAACGCCGTTATTCCAAACACTGCTGTCTAATGGGACCAGCTTTGTCTGTAAACACGTGAAATATAATTAAAAACATTGCATTTGAAGGTGGGACAGATGAATAATGACGATAGTTTTGTGCCAAAGTTTATGTCACACGTGTGACATGTTTGCTTTTATCTTTCCATGAAAGTGTTAAATCTGACATTAATAAATCTGTGGCTCTCTGTGGTTTAATGGTAGTAAGATTTGTAGTTTTTACAATAGTCTCTTCCTTTCATGAAGTGGTTAGCATTAGCGCTTAGCCCAGTCTTATGTGTCGGTCACATTGTTGTTACTGGGAGCTCCCGGTGAGAGCGCTGAGCTCCCGGTAACATGGACGTATTCTTACCTAGGGTTGTCACGATACTAAAATTTCAAAGTCGATATCGATACTCAGGAAGATACCATTTTTGATTCCACTGGGCAAAAAAAGACAAAATTTAGAAGCATAATTTCCTTTAATAAAGTTGAAAATACAAATTATGAACTATATACAAAGTATTTTTAAATTAAGTGAAATGTAGTGCAACATTTAACAACACCTGTAAACAATAAAAACTATTAACAAACTTTTTTGTATAAGTATAACAAAATGTTGTAAATTTTCTCTTCTCATTTCTCATCCTGACAATAACGCTTCTCCAGATCTGTGGCGATTTAGACGTGTTGGGTTTAAAATCACTTTCACTGCTGCGGTCGAGTTGGGCTCTGCACTTTCTGTCATCTTCCATATGCACTGTCGGGACCTGATGTCACTACTGCGACCTGTCTCTGACCCCTCAAGCAGTGCTAGCACAGCAGACAGCTGTGCCTGCTACCCATTGAACTATATAAAAACCTACCGCGGGCGTATTTTTCCCATAATATATATATAATGTTTTTAGTAATATTCGAATATTAATTTTCACGTTCCAATTTCAATATTTTTTTACTATTCGAATATATATTCAAATTTAGAATATTCGTTGACAGCCCTATTGGCTACCATGGAACATGACGCCGCCTTAGCCAATCATAATCACTCACCTTGTTTTTAACCCACCTCCTCACAACAGCTGAGTAAGAAGCCAGGGATGCTTTTAGATCACAGTTTATTCAATCAATGCATGTAACGCACCACATTGAACGCTCAGTAATGATAGTAGAATTTCAAACTCGATATCGATACTCAGGAAAATACTCCACTGGGCAAAAAAAGACAAAAATTTAGAAGCATAATTTCCTTTAATAAAGTTGAAAATACAAATGATGAACTATATACAAAGTATTTTTAAATTAAGTGAAATGTAGTGCAACATTTAACAACACTTGTAAACAACAAAAACTATTACACTTTTTTGAGGAAGTAGAACAAAGTTTAGCAACACCTGTAAACAATAAGAACTATTAACACACTTTTTTTAGAAAGTATAACAAAATGTAGTAAATTTTCTCTTCTCATTTTTGACTAAAACTGGTTGCTCAGCCCCCCCAGCAGCAGCACTAGCCATGCTGCAGTCGTGCTAACATCAGCTAACTTAGTGTTATGATGAGGGCACTATAAAATCTGTTTTATTTTTTCCCAAATTCCATTTAATATTTTTCCAAGTTCCATGTATTCCACTTTAATTTTTTGAAAATTCCGTTTAAAAAAAAAAAATATATATATATATATATATATATATAATACTAATAAATAAAAAAGAACATAATTAAACAAAAATGTGTCATGAATTAAGTAAGATATATTTAAAAGGTAGATTTAAGTTGTAATGACTGATTATTCTGACTGCTCCTTTTTAATTATTTATGTCATATAAAAATGTATGAGAACAATATTAATGTTACCTGATTTCCTCTGAGGGATCAACGGTTTACTGAATCTGATCAGGTTTATTGATTAGGTTTTGATCAACCTAATTTAAATTAACCTAATTTAAATTATCCCATCTTCTGTAGATCTGATGAGATGTTGTTAGAATGTAACATTCTAATAACGTTGCACCAACGGACTTTTATTTTGTAAACCGGAAGTTCCCATTGAAACGTTTGTACTTGAGGTAGCTAGCTGACAGTGAATGTGTACCTGATCAGGTTTATTGTTTAGGTTAATTTAAATTAAGTTTATCAAAACCTAATGTAAATGATCCTGATGACATCATTCCAGACCATAATGATTACACACACCTTATCAGTGGTCCTCAGAACATTTCCCCATAAAAAAACGTTCCTTGCCTCACGGTGACGGCGTTTCATGTTGATTCTGTTCATTTCCGCGTTGAACCGTTTTCATTGGTTGATTCCATGATTTATAGTTCACTATTAGTGTTCAGCTGCAGCTGAGGGGAGGGGCTTCACGTGTGTCTGTTTGTGTCTGCAGCAGCGAATAAAGTTTTCAATTGAAACAGAAGAGTGGCAAAAAAAACTAGAGATCAATCATGGATATATTAAGAGATGAACGCAGTGCTGTTAGTATCAATACTTAAGCGAGCGTATAGTATCCGATACTAACTTTTTGATATTGATACTTCATTCAGTATCGATTTATTTGACAACACTATTCTTACCAGTGGGAATATTCTTGATGATATATCTCTGCTAATCACGTCCGTAATGTGCATACAGCTCTGAGCACAGATATATAGAAGGTAGATGAGCCACTCCTCATGAAAAAACAATGTTCAGCTCCATCACAGTATGAAAAAAATTTAAAATAAATAAACCAGTGACGCTTAGACTGGCGGGGGGGCAAGAAAAGCCTGGCGGCCCCCCAGGCCTATAGAGCACTGGGGGAAACCTTGACCCACCAGTTGAGAATTGCTGCTCTAAACAACTTGTAAGGACCGCGTAGGTGTCTTGCATGTGTCACCCAGCAGGGGTGAGCCAAGCCCTTTTTATTTTTACCCCGTAAGACCGAGCCTGCGGTGGGAACAAGGCTTTGGGGTTTAAACTTCAGGTTGCATGGACTTTTTATACACTGCTAAACTATAGTTTTCCTCGCGCCAGTTTTGTGTTTGTTTGTTTGTGTGTTTGTACATGGGTTTACGCTCGAGCGTTTGGGTGGGATATGCTTTAAACTGCCTGAAATACAAGGATAATACCTAAAGCCAAAGCTATTTTTATGTGTTGGTGTGTGTGTTGGCATTCATTCCTGCTGGTAGACCGATCCGTCCGTTACCTAAAAGTACGTTGTAGAGACAGGTGAATCGTTACAAACTGACGGTCTGTAGTAGGTCTCCATCTGCTACACTAAATATATTAACAAAACATATTTTTCAGTTTTTTTGAAGAATTGTCATTATTGACATCATTATTATTATTTATCATGAACTTATATGGTTAGTGAATTTCTCCATTGTGAGATAGTAAAGTATACAAAAAAAAAATGTATTCAATTATTATTCTCCTACATGAAAACAGCAGATCATCAGTATTAAGTCCCTCTCTAACTACTACAGATGAGATGGTAAGAAAATACTGTTTAATGGTTTTTAAATAGTTTTTGTTTGTAAATAATCATAACAAATAGAATAACTTATGAATGACTTCTTTAACAGTTACTGTAATAGCCTGAAAACAACTGACAGTCTTTATTATGTCTCACTCTATCCACTACAGCAAATATATTAATAATATTAATTAAAACACTCTGATTTTTTGATGCTTTTTATTTAATAAATAACCTTAAATACTGTCATTAATCAGCAATGACTTCTTTTTTAAAAAAATTCTCTCATAGCATAAAAATAACTGACAGTCTTTATAAGGTGACATCTACACACACAGACATGATAAAGGTAGTTTGTGGTTTTCAGGTTAATAGAGTGACCTTTGAATAATTTATTGCTAATAATTACATTATTAATTAGTAGGGATGTCATGATTCACTCAACTCCCGATACGATTCGATTCACAATACTGGGTTCACAATATGATTCTCTCACGATTTATTTTACAAAATGGGACTGTAGACAAATGATGACTGAAAAATATTCCTTTTTTTTGGGGGGGGGAAATACTGTATTATTTTCCTTTTATTTTTAATTGTCAAAAGAATCCCTTGATTAACTATTCAAAACAGTGCAATTTAACTAAAAATAAATCTTGAATGAAATAAATAAAGGAATAATACAAATGAAGAAGAAACCTATTAATTTAAATGCAAAACTGCATAATAGTTTTTTTTCTTTTTAAAAGTGCAACTGAAAATGTATTTTGTGCCTTAACAATTGGACTTTAAAAAAAAAAAAGTCATTGCACTGATTTACGTCAGATATTTGTTTGGACCAGCAGAGGGCGCTGGTAACCCAGTGGTCGGTTGGCATGCAGCTAATCTAGCAGTGAAGAAGAGATGCTATGCTAGCAGACAGGGCTAATAGAAAAACGTGACTTTTACAGATATTCACGTAATATTACAAATATTCTTTTGGTGCTAAAGGGGTAAGGAATCATTTATTAACATGTAACATTAACATGTAAGAGTAGAAGGCAGCCAGAAAGAAAATATTAGCAGATTCCGCCCGCCGGTACACTGCTGGATAAGAGAAGGGATAAATATATAGCGCCCTCTGCTGTTTACTTGTGGAGCGTCTGTATTTAATACATGTGATCACTACAGAGTTGATGGAGCAGTAAGTGTGTTTTATGTGTGTGTGTCACTTAGACACTGTAGTTACATGTAGCCCTCCATTAACACAGACCTTTAAAACATCACAACTGTACTTGGTCCACGTTATAAACATCATTACTCTGATAGAATTAAACAGTGTAATCACAGCTTCAATGCATTTTGTGTTTTAATTAGGGCTGCACCATTTTCACAAAAAAACTAATTGTGATTTTTCTGACAGATATTGTGATTTCGGTTTGATTTACAATTTTTAAAAATATTTCATACATTTAAAATGCATATGCGGTTTTTTTTTCTCCAAATTCTGTTTTTTTTACATCAATTTTTTAGAAATATGAATGAATTATTTCAGAAAATATTAGTTTTTAACTCCTGTAAGGAAACAAAATACTAATAAATAAATAAAAAACCTTAATTGCTTTTGAGCACAATTATTTTAATTTTGTTATTATGTAAAATAAGTTTGTCATATGCTGCTCAAATGAATAAATAATGAATGAATGAAAAAATAATGTAAGATACAATTGAAAAGAAGATATAAGTTGTACTGTGAGGAAACAAAAATAAATACTAATAAAAAAGAAACTATAATTAAACAAAAATGTATGTCAAAAATAAAAATATAATTTAAAATAATGAGTAAGATACAATTAAAAGGTAGATATAAGTTGTACTAACATGGATTATTCTGACTGCTCCTTTTTAATTATTCATGTCATATAAAGATGTATGAGAGCAGCATTAATGTCACTATATTTACCCTCAGGGATCAATGGTTTACTGAATCTGATCAGGTTTATTGATTAAGTTTTGATCAACTTATTTTAAATTAACCTAATTTAAATTATGACATCATTCCAGAACGTAATGATTAAACAAAAATGTGCAAGACATCATGTGTAAAAAGTGTTTTTTCACCACTAGAGGCTAGAATATTTTACAGTATCAGAAGTTATCAATAATCTACATGTTTCAGACTCTACAATCACTGGTATTGATGGTCTAGTCCACAACAACAGAACAACTTTATCCACAGATCTTCTGTAGCTCTGATGAGATGTTTAAACACTCTGAGCAGGTGAAGCTGATTAAAGCTGAGTCATGGAGTGGGGCGGGCCACTCTGAGTTGAAGGACGGCGGGGGTCACCTTCTGGACCGCTGGGGGATGTGGCTGGTGCCTGGCTGCACCTGGGGGTGGGCGGTCCCGCTGTGCTCCGTGTTGCCGGCATGGTTCAGGGGTGTCGCGGGGTGGGTCTCCGGCTGTGCTGCTCGGCGCGTCCCTGGGGCCTGCAGTGCCGCGTGCCCGTCTGCGCAATCTACCCTCTCCGGTGGCCCGCCATGCGGCCGGGCCGGGCTCATACCAGTCAGGCCTCCTACATGGACACTTCACGTCACTCACTCCCAGCTGGTCTGGCTCACCCACTTGTTGCACCACACTCACATACCCAATGCTTGGGGGTCTGGATGGTGGGGCTAGGGGTGGAGGGGGCCACCGCCTGTGCTACTAAGTTGTGGCGCGGGGGCGGCACTCCCACCTCTGGTTGCCCTACTAATCCTTCCAATTTTAGTTACACCTCAACACACCACCCCCCGGAGGGTGGGACCACCACTTCCACCCTTCGGAGCTATTGCACCACATACACATATATACACGTATTTAATAGCGCACTCTGGGGTGCTCGGTCGTAATGCCTGGGTGCCGGCGGGGCGACTTGCAGCGTCCCCTTGGTGCCCTAGGCGGCTATGGGTGTGATTGCCATCCTTGGGGTGCTGCTTTCGCTCCGGGTCCTTCTGGCTTGGGGTCCGGTCCCTGCTGACCCTGGGCCCACCGGGGGTGTCTGTCGGCTGCCCGTTCGGCGCGGCTCTGGCAGTTTGCTGGGAGTGGGCCTTGGCTCCTCTTCTGGGGTCTCGAGCAGGGTGGCTCTCTGGGCCCTCTCCTCAGGGGTTGGGTGCATTGGTGTGGTTGGATGTGGGGGGCAGGATGCTGGCAGGGGGCGTTGGGGTTGGTGGTGAGATGCTGGGTGCTTGGCTGCTTGGGACTTCCTCGGATGTGTGGCTGCTTCTCGGCCTGGGATCTCGGGGGCGTCTGGGGGGCTGTTCGGCCGTGGCCTAGAGCTCCTTGGGCCCCACTCTTTCTGCTGTCCTGGCTGCATCTGCGGGCCCGGGGCAGTTCCTGGGTTTGCAGGAGCAGTTTTTGCACATATACTGGTATTCGATTCACTACCACGCCTTGGGATGTGGGATAAAACTCATACTGGGCTTAACCTTAGACACGTTGATCCCAAATACCTGCTTTAGGTATTACCACTCACTCATTCCCCCTGTCCACAGTCACCACCATTATAGCTAAGCTTCACACTTGTCACTATACTGGCTTGATTACACAACATAATAAGCACAATATATTCTACAACTTCACATCTCACTCTCACTGTAAAATAATCAATTCTTCCCCACCCTTTCTATTTCCTACCTTAAGTCTCTCCTCCATGCTTCCTTTCCCCTCCCCCTCCACCTCCACCTAGGTGTAACACTCCTCTCCCTTTTTATATCCTCCTTATAATAAAATGTTTCCTCCCTTTCCTTAGGGAGGGCTGGTGATGGTCACAATTAAGCAATAAATTAAATCAATTTATTTTATTTATTAGCAAAACATGCATTGCTGTCTCATAATGATTGCACTTCTTGTAGTGTTGACCTTTGACAGCATGTGCAGACGAGTGGATAAAAAAAAGAAGCTGAGTCATGTTTTCACGGAGAACAGCAGCGCTATGAGAAGCAGACGGAGCTTCACAGACATGTTAAAGTTAAACAGGCACTGGTGCCTCTGATTTAGGTGTCATTGATGATTTGTGTAGTTTTTGCCAGGTTAGACGGTGTTTAGGTGGTGTTTGAAATAACTATGAGGAGAGTTGGAAGGACAATTCCACATAAAAAATGTCCTTTCCCTCACGGTGACAGCATTTAAACCAATTCTGTCCATTTCCGCGTTCAACAGTAGATTTTGTTTTTATTTTTTGATTTTGTGATGCCATCACAGTGGATTTTATAGAACCCTAGTGTAGTTGTTAGCGCACTCAGAGACAAAGGCACTCCAAACGCTCCAAGACTCCGGAATAAAACACCTCTCCCAACACTCTCAACCTTTTCTCACTTCTCACCTGTTCTGTCCCAGTGATGTTGCTAGGTACACGTCCTGCGTCCCTGACGCATAAAAATCACAAAGGACGCAGTAAATACACTGGGACGCACCTCATTTTTTCCCATGAAAAACGATGCATTGTGAACAACAACCTATGTTTAAAATCACGGTAACTAGCAAAACAAACCTAGCCGTCAGCGGACCCCTTTACGCATTAACTTAGCGCAGACATGATCCCACTGAGTACATGCTTGTTTAGCCAACTCGCCAGTTAACGCAGATTTCATTTCAAAATGTTTCCTGGGACCGCTTATTAAGTGCACCACCCTCCCCCTGAAAGCTTCATCCGTGCTCAGTGTTAGAACTATTGTGTCTGTCTAACTAAGAATAACTCAATCCGTGTTGTTAGTTCTTTTTATTCCAACCTTTTGTCCGTGTCTATAGGTACACATTCACTGTCAGCTAGCTACCTCAAGTACAAACGTTTCAATGGGAACTTCCGGTTTACAAAATAAAAGTCCGTTGGAGCAACGTTATTAGAATGTTACATTCTAACAACATCTCATCAGATCTACAGAAGATGGGATAATTTAAATTAGGTTGATCAAAACCTAATCAATAAACCTGATCAGATTCAGTAAACCGTTGATCCCTCAGAGGAAATCAGGTGACATTAATGCTGTTCTCATACATCTTTATATGACATATAAATAATGAAAAAGGAGCAGTCAGAATAATCCGTCATTACAATTTATATCTACCTTTTAATTGTATCTTACTTTATTTTTTTACATACATTTTTGTTTGAGTTTTTTATGTATTAGTATTTATTTTGTTTCCTCACAGGAGTTAAAAACTAACTTTTTCTTTTAAAAATGATAAATATGTATTTTTAAAAAAAACGTAATTTAGAAAAAATAAAGTGGAAAACACGGAATTTGGGGGGGGAATGGAATTTGGGAAAAAAATAAAACGGAAATTGTAAAAAAATAAAATGGATTTTATGGGGCCCTAAGTCAAAGATATGAACTTCTTAGTAGTAAAGTCAAAGTCAGTTTTATTGTCAATTCCTTTGCATGCACAAACATACAAGGGAATCGAGAAGACATTTTTCACTTCCCACGGTGCAACAGATAAAGTGCTCAGGCACAACAGAAAAGACATTCCTATACTAAAGGTAGACATACAATTTTTACAACAGATAAAACATTTACTAATACTAAATACTAAAACTAATACTAATATATAAATACTAAAACTAATACTAATATATAAATACAGTGTGTAGGTGGGAGTAGCAGCATAAGTTTCTATATAGTTTATGATAGTGCAAAGGCAAAACGGTCTTGGCAGCATAAAAAATTCTGTATATACAGTAATAGTGCAAGAGTGATAGTGCAAAGAGCAGTCAGTAAAACAGTAATAAATAACAGCATTTTCAGTCTTTATGGTATGAGTTTGACAGGTTGTGTTTTTTTTTGTTTTTTTTTTTTTTTTGCTATTTTGGTGGGGGGGGGGGATTCAGCTCTCTGACAGCCTGGTGGATATGACTGAGGTGACAGAGGGGAGAGAGTTCAGCTTCCTGACAGCTTGGTGGATGAAGCTGTTGCTGAGTCTGGTGGAGCGGGCACGGAGGCTCCTATACCTTCTCCCAGAAGGCAGGACGCTGAACAGACTGTGTGCGGGATGGCTAGCGTCTCTCACAATCGAGGTAACTTTTCTGGTGAGGCGGGTGATGTATGTGTCTTGCAAGGAGGGGAGTGGGGCACCAATGATCTTGCCTGCTGTGTTCACTATGCGTTGTAGTGCTTTCTTGCTGTGTTCAGTGCAGCTCCCACCCCACACAGTGATGCAGCTAGACAGGATGCTTTCGATGGTGCCCCGGTAGAATGTGCACATGATGGGTGGGGGAGCTTTCGCTCGTTTCAGTTTGCGGAGGAAGTAGAGGCGCCGTTGGGCTTTCTTCTCCAGTGATGCAGTGTTGGTGGTCAAAGAGAGGTCCTCACTGATGTGCACCCCCAGGAATTTGGTGCTGCTCACTCTCTCCACAGCAGCACCATTGATGGTCAGTGGTGGGTGTTCGGTGTGGCCTCTTCGGAAGTCGACAACAATCTCCTTGGTTTTGCTGACATTCAGCAGGAGGTTGTTGTCTCTACACCACGTGGTCAGAAGATTGACCTCCTTCCTGTAGTGGGTCTTGTCGTTCTTGGTGATGAGACCCACCAGTGTTGTGTCGTCCGCAAACTTCACCATGTGGTTGGAGCTGTAGGTTGGTGTGCAGTCGTGAGTCAGTAGGGTGAAGAGCAGGGGACTGAGCGCACAGCCTTGGGGGGCCCCTGTGCTGAGTGTGATGCTGCTCGAGGTGTTGCTGCCGACTCGTACTGCTTGTGGCCTCTCACTGAGGAAGTCCAGCAGCCAGTTGCAAAGGGAGGTGTTGAGCCCCAGCTGGTCCAGTTTACAGATGAGTTGTTGTGGAATTATGGTGTTGAATGCTGAACTGAAGTCTATGAACAGCATTCTCACATATGAGTCCGTTGTGTCCAGGTGGGTAAGGGCTGGGTGGAGAGCAGAGCAGATTGCATCCTCTGTGGAGCGTTTTGCTCGGTATGCAAACTGAAAGGGGTCCAGGATGGGGGGGAGGATGGACTTGATGTGAGACATGACTAGCCGTTCAAAGCACTTCATGATGATGGAGGTCAGTGCCACAGGGCGATAGTCATTGAAGCAGGATGGAGCAGGTTTCTTTGGCACAGGTATGATGATGGTGGCCTTAAAAAGGGATGGAACAGCAGCTTGTCTCAGAGAAGTGTTAAAGACATCCGTGAAGACATCCTTAAGCTCCTCTGCGCAGTCCTTCAGCACACGGCCTGGAATGTTGTCAGGGCCTGTTGCTTTGCGGGGGTTGATACTGGAGAGTGTCCTCTTCACACTGGCAGCAGACAGGCACAGAGCCTGGTCGTGGTGGGGGGGGGGGGGGGGGGGGGGGGTTCTGAGGGCTTGTGTTGTTTGTTGCTTCAAACCGTGCAAAGAAGCTGTTGAGGTTGTTGAGCAGAGAGATGTTGTCGTCGCAGATCTGTTCCGCGGGCTTGTAGTCTGTGATGGTCTGGATGCCCTGCCACAGGCTCCGCGTGTCTCTGCTATCATTGAAGTGGCAGGTTATCTTTTTTGTGTAGTCCTGTTTTGCTTTCCTGATGCCACGGGACAGGTTGGCTCTCGCTGTTCTCAGGCCATTTCCATCTCCGGCTCTGAAGGCGTTGTCTCTGGCCTTCAGCAGCCGATGGACATCCCCTGTCAGCCATGGCTTCTGGTTAGCCCGAGTGATGATGGTGTTTGTATGAGTCACATCATCGATACACTTACTAATGTAGGAGGTAACAGTGTGTGTATACTCCTCAATATCTGTGTGGTTGTTTTGTGTGGCTGCTTGCTTGAACATTTCCCAGTCTGTTGTAGCAAAGCAGTCCTGAAGAGCAGAGGTGGCCCCCTCCGGCCACACTCGTACTTCCTTCCGAACCGGTTTGGTGACTTTCACTCTCGGCCTGTATACTGGTGTTAGCAGAACAGTGATGTGATCAGAGAGTCCGATGTGGGGGAGGGGGGAGGCCTTGTATGCTCCTTTGTGTGGTGTGTAAACCAGGTCCAAAGTGTTTTCCCCTCTTGTTGGGAAATTGACATGCTGGTAGAGTTTTGGGAGGACAGTCTTAAGATTGGCATGGTTAAAATCTCCAGCGAGGATGGTAAATCCGTCTGGGTGTGCTGTCTGTTGTTCACTGATGGCCTGATACAGTTCACAAAGTGCCGCATTCCTGTCACTGTTGTTGGAGGTTGGAGGGATGTATACCGCGACTAGCAAAATCGCAGTAAACTCCCTCGGCAGGTAGAAAGGACGGCACCTTATGATCATAAACTCCGCCAGTGGTGAACAGTGTTTGCATACTACTACAGCGTCGCGGCACCACGCATCACGGATGTAAACACAGACTCCTCCGCCGCGAGTCTTACTTCCGTTTACGAGGGCTCTGTCCGCTCGATAGCATGTTAGCTGCTCCAGTTGTACAGCGGAGTCAGGGTTGTTGTCATTTAGCCATGTTTCAGTGAAAAAGAACACACAGCAGTTACTCACTGTCCGATTCGCTGACCTCAGCAGGCGTATGTGATCCATTTTGTTGTCCAAGGATCGTACATTTGCCAGGATGATGGATGGTATGGTTGGGCGAGTTGGACTAGCCGCTAGCCTAACCCGGATACCTCCGCGCTTGCCCCTCTTCTGCTTCCTCGCACACCGCTTCCAACGTCTTCTTTCCGGGGGAGGAGTGGCAGTCGAGTCCGGTGTTGTCGCAGGCCTGCGAAGTAATCCGAGCTTCTGAAGTAACTCTGTTACAGTGTCCTAAACGTTGTGAAACTTGCTCTTACCGATGTCTAGCAGAGCCTGTCGACTATACTTAAGTTCCGATGTATACAGATGAGACGAACACGACAAACTTCCGGACAAACACTTATTTAAACAACAAAACACTGCATTAACGGGAGAGCCAGGGGTTGCTGCGTCTACACGCGCCGCCATCATATTTGCCATCATAAGCAGTGATGTTGTTTAGTACGATACATTGTGAACATCAACTTATGTTTAAAATCACAGTAACTGGCAAAACAAACCTAGCCGTTAGCGGACCCCTTTACGCATTAACTCAGCACAGACATGATCACCGTGTGTACATGCCAATTTAGCCGCTACAACAACAATCAGCCAGTTAACTAGCTGCTTACAATACACCACAAACATATCTGATCATTTTATTTTTCTCAACAGACTTTGCACTGTGTTAGATTACATTTTGTGCTTTAAGTTTCATACTGATTGACTTCATTTGATTTAGTTGATGTTCAGACAAGAAGATTTTGGTGACAATTTATTTTTTGACTTTGTCATGATGAAAATGTTTTGTTTGTGTTAAAATCAGCACTTTTATTTATAATTATTTTTGTACAACAGACACCATTTTGTTTTCATTTGAATTGTATTGGTTTAATTTCAGATACATTTTGAACATACATGAATACATCTGCTAATTATAGCCATATCATACCACCATTTAACACTACAATTTAAGAAATAGATTATAAGAAATAGAAAGAAATACATTTTTTTATTGGGGACCCATTAAATTTTCCAGGGACCCACTCATATCACTACCTGTGGGTCCTGGGACTCACTACATTGAAAACCTATCAACATCACTGTGTCCACTCCACCTTAGGTCAGGTGTAGGTGTACTTCTACAATTAGACACTAGATGGAGCCCCAACATAAGTGTTGGGTCTAAGCTCCTGCTTCTACTACTTTGACTGACAATATATCACACTTGTGTGTTTGGACACTCAGATAATGTAGTGGAGGAGCTCAGAGGTGTTGTTGGTGAGTGTCTTCAGATTTATTGAATTTTTATGGTTTATTTTAAGCTCCTAAAAGCACGTATTTAAGTTGGAATATAGGTCATGTTAACGTACACAGGCTGATTCCATGTTTATATGTATTTTGACCCAAATGTAAGTTAACTCTACAGCCAACGTGTTTGGCTTTACCAGTTTGTTTGTTTAGTGACATCTTAGTCAAAAAAAAAAAAATATATATATATATATATATATATATATATATATATATATATATATATATATGTGTAATTTAGGTTAAAATGATGAAGAATAAAATCACAGACATGTTAAGAATAATAAATATTTGTTAAGAGTTTCAGATAAATACATTTACATAAATACTCAAATTAATAAATAAGTTTATGAGTAAAATAGATTGTTAAAAAGTTAAACTTTAATTAAAATGGTTAAAATTTGTACACCAAAGCACATGATTTAATTTTACAAATAGAAATAGTTAAACATTGTAGGTTGATTTAAAAACATTAAATATTAAATAGCAGAAAATTAATTAATTTAATAATTAAAATATTTAAAATAGGAAAAGCTCATGTGGTTCATTTGTTTAAAAACATTTGATTAGAGCTCATTCTTTCTTTCTCTTTTTTTCATCCTTTTCTTTAAGGTTTTCAACCTGCTACAAAACCTACAACAAAACTGAATAAACTTTTAAAAGCTGAGGTGATCTCACGTTTTACTTGTTCTCCATCCATGTTCTTTCAAGCATTGTAGAAAATAAGCTTTACAAGTATTTTATTTATTTTTATTTTTTATTTATTCAGTTTATTTCCGACATGGTTACATTCACTTTTTTTTTAACTTTTTTTTTTTTGTACATGCCGAAAAAGGAGACGAGAGAACCAGTTTGCTTATCTAGGTCCTGTCCCCTGTTTTGTACATCAAAAATTTACATGGGTTTACATGTCTCTCTGGTCAAACATTCTGAGGTTGTTCTGAACAGTCCTTTTTTGTGTAGGATTTGTTCTCATCTGTAGTCAGTGTTGTCTTTTTTTAATTTTTTTTTTAATCTTTTATTCCTCCTCCTCTCTATCATTTTTTGTGTTGGCCTTGTTCCCTGCCAGACTTTGTTTGCATTCCTCCAGTTCAAGAAAAGTTCATCTTGTTTTGTCTCTACATCAAGGCCATTCCAGCTGTTGTCAGTTCCCTTGGTAGTGTTGTATTTTCCACTGCTATATTTAACCCTTTCTTGTATAAACACATTACTATGTCTTAGTTCATAAGCAAGGTAGTAATGTAATCCTTAATCACCCCACCACCTAGCAATTGAAATGAATAGATGACAGACCTTTTTTACTCTTGGTTTCCACATTGAATTCAGTGTCAGTGAAATAATCACAGTCTGAGTTTTGTTTCCAGTGTTTATATAGATTTGGGTCCATGTCCGTGATTACCATCAGTAATGTTGTTGTTTAGGTGGATCCTTCATATTTTCCCAAGTCTTCCACCGTTTTCATGAAAATTGGTTTTCCGTTCTCTTCTCCCAGTGGTGTGATATAAATCCTGCAGTTTTTCGTCCACGTCTTTAGAATCTTTCCTCCTTTTGTTATTTGGCGTGCCTTCCATGCGATGCTTGCGTTTTTTTTGTCAGGTTTTCATTAATAAAAACCTTTGTTTCCTTCAGTTTTCTTCCTTGCTTCAGTAGTTCTCCTTTAAATTTCATCTTTGTGAAGGTGATTTTTACAGCTCTGTTATCATTTCTCTTTGGCAGGCGATGGCATCAGTTGATGTTGTCAGGGTTCAGGACAATGTCCTTCGACTCCAAATAGTCAATGACCTGTTGTTCAATCGATTTTGTTTCTTCTTTACTTGCGTAACACCTGGGTGTTATCTTTAAGCCTGTAATGATGACATTTTTCTCTCTTTCCTTTTGTTCCAGCTCTTCAACACTCGCATTCAACAGTTTTATCTCTTCAGCATTTCCTTCATTCTTTTCTTTCAGTACCTTTGCTTCACTTTGTAGGTTTTCCAGTGATTTTTCCAGCGTCTTTTCCAACGACTTTATCTCGGCAGATTCGTAGGTTTCGTAGACCCTCGCGTATCATCTCCTTGACCTCTTCCAAACCCGGATCAGGTTCTGGAGAGCCTCCATGCGGTTTCTTAACCATTTTTCTTTTCGTCTTGGGCCCAATTTTTCAGGCTGTTCAGCTGTAGCCAAGGTCGTGTTATCAGAGCGAGTGAAAACACGTCTGCTCTCTCCAAAGACCAGTGAAGACTGAGTATCTTGGATGGTATTCTGTAAATTAAATATGGTTTAAAATTAGATTTAAATTAATTAATTGATAAAAGAAGTAAAGGAAGTTTCTCACTTTCTACATTCATAAAAAGATCATTTATTAAAAACATGTGCATGATAAATGTTGTTTGTTGTTTTTTTTTTACTAATTTTTATATTTTATTTTGTTTGGTGTATTTTTCTGTAATGTATGTTTTTTGGAGTCATTGTGTATTAAAAAGAAAAAAAATGAGGCCAATATTCACGGCTCCGCCCTGCAAACACCATAAAAGTTAACAAAAATCCATGGAGCTCTTTTGGTGTCCCACTTCTCTAGATGATCTGCAGTGACTTTGAGCACGGTCAGTGAAACGCCCTTGGAAAAGTGTGTTAAAATAGGACATTTGTCTCATATTAAATTATCTTCACTCTGTAGGGGGCGCTAACGCGCCAATATCCATTTTTCCACATTGAGCTGGTTTAGGGCTGGAGGTTTAACAACTGATTCACAAATGTTTGTTTGGTTCCTTCTCTGTGTTTAATCTCTAACTGTTCTACAGGACTCTGGAAGCCAGAACAAAGTGACACCTCAACGTTCTCAGGACCATGAAGCTCAGCCACAACAAAGAAACAAATCTAAGAGAAAAACTTCAGAGCAAAGAGTTCAACAGCAGAGCCAAGCTGGAGTTAAAGCTAAACATACATGTGACCAGTGTGGGAAGGACTTTACCAGGAAATCAAACCTTACCGTACATCAAAGAATCCATTCTGGAGAAAAGCCATTTAACTGTGACCAGTGTGGAAAAGCTTTTACAGAGAGTTCTACCTTAATAAGACACAAAGTCGTTCATACTGGAGTTAAAAAGTTTGAATGTGATGAATGTGGAAAGACTTTTAGTCATTCTGGAACCCTCAGTCATCATGTCCTCATTCATCGTGGAATCAAAGCTCACAGATGTGAACAGTGTGGAAAGACTTTCACACAAAGATCATCTGCACATGCAGACTCACTCCAGAACAGAGTTGTATCACTGTGACCACTGTGGGAAAATATATAAACACAAAAAAACCCTCACTGATCACCTGAGATCTCACACTGGACATGAAGTGTGTCCCTGTGACCAGTGTGACAAAGTTTTTACAACATATCAACAGTTAAAACATCACCAAATCAGCCACTCATCAGAAAGACCTCATAAATGTGACACATGTGGAAAATCTTACAAGAGGAAATCTAACCTTAATCTCCACCAACGAGTTCATGAGAAGAATGTTTTCAGATGTGATGAGTGTGGGAAGACCTTCAGCACTTCATCTGTTCTCCACTCACATCTCTGTGTGGATGGAGACATGGAGCAGGAATCATCTTCAGATCCCAGCGACACACGGATGGTGACGACACCTTCTGGTTCCAGTGTTGGACTGAAGAACCCAGAGATCAGGCTGCACAGGATTCCAACATAAACCTGCTGTCAGCTGGAAAATGGACACCAACAGTTCAGGAAGTTGTTGATCTTTGAAGGTGTGGTCTGAAAGAAAAGATCAATACAATGATCAGTTGGAAAGGAAGCAGGAAGAAGTTTCCCTTTGTTCACTTTCTATACAGGATATACATTCTATAGCTTCTGTATTCATACATGATGTATATGAAGAATGATTCACATTATTATTATTATTATACACTAATGACAGATTCTATATCAGGGCTGTCAAACTCATTTTAGTTGAGGGTTCAAATACGGACCAGTTTGGGGTCCAAAGGGCTGCAGATTATAGAAAAACCAGCCCTAGATTATGAGTGACTTTGCTTTAATTTTCTCAAATGTTGTGGAATAATTTAGGAAAAATTGCATAACTTTCAAAAATTTAGAGTTCCTGCAACAATTTGAGTTTAAAATAACTCCCATCATGTGATGTCAGCATGGGAAAACTGTGAGCTCTGCTAAAATTGTGGAGCTTACTTAAAATTGTTTGTTTTTAGAGGAGTTGTGATATCTACAACTGAATTGTAGATACACAATTCCTGTTTTCTGTCATTTTTACTTTACCCTGCAGACTGAATTAGATGCTCTAAAGGGCCAAATTTGGCCCCCAGGCCTTGAGTTTGACACACATTTTATATAAAAACAGTCTATGATGACCATGTGTTTGTATACTGTACATAATAATCATTAGTCTATAAAACTATAGACATTCTAATAGATGTAATAATCAGATCCTAACTTGTAGATGAATATACATGCTGTGTTAATACAGACCATCTTCATCATGTACCTTTGAATCTGTTTCTTTTCTCTGTGTTTATAAAGGATTCATATTTGTAATGAGTTTTAAATGAGTATCTAATACATCACATAATAGTATTTTCTTGATTTTAGATGTGATGTGTTTTATATAAAGTATGTTTTTCTACAGTTGAAGTGAATGTGATGAAATGGTTCCTGACAGGGAAACCCTGCCTAAAGCCTGTGAATGGATCATGCAGTGTGCTGAATGAATATCAGGGGAAGGGGAGCCCAAAGTGTCCAAACACTCCCATTTTATCACCATATTTACATTTCTATCAACTCTGTGATTACAGCTCATAGATTTATTCTAACTCTGAAATGTTCTTTAATCTGTTCTTTAGCCTGTCCAGCCTTTCTTTAGAACTTACAATGTTCTATGTAACCATGATAAATCCTAAAGTTCTTCTTAAATCTTCCTTCTGACATAAAGTTTGAATCAATGTAAATGTAATGATATCAAATGTCCAGTGAAGCTTTGTTCCTTTAAATAAAGACGTGTTATTGTCTGTGCTGGATTTCTTTGAACAGAGAAACATGTCAGAGAGAGGGAGAGCTTTTCATTGGATAGCACATAATCCTCCATCAAACACACATGGTTCCCATGAGAAGAACATCCACTGGATGGATCTAAGAACAGGAAGTGAAGGTTCCTCTGGAAACTGAGTGTTTAGTGAAGCTGAAGGAGTTTAAAAATAGACTTTTAGAGTAACCGCTGCTTTCACATCCAGTCATGATGTCTTTCTAACAAATTCTGATAAAATGAGTCAAACAAGTGCAGAATTCTTTAGTTTGAGATTGTTCCTACATTAATAAGGCTTTTTATTTAAATGTAGTGTTGTATCAACATCTGAGACAGTGAAAGAGTTCCTGTTTTGGTTCTAGAAGGATATGAATTATTCCCAATGAACAGCACTGATTAAAAGGGGGCGGAGTCTCCCTGTATGTGGACTCAGAGTGGAGGTGTGTCCAGGTTAATCACATGTCTAAGTGTGTAAATGAATATAATATAAAGTTGTATATACAGAACACCAGGGTGGTGCATTGACACACTGAAGAACACATTAGCTGACATGTTTCATAACTCTGATGATTCAATAAAATACAAAGTGTTTGGAGTGACTTCATTATTAATATTATGAATCCAAACAGACACATAAAGACTTGTGATGTTATACATCCAATGTACAGCTGTGGCCTGTTCTTAGTCATTCTAAAGCCAAGCAGAGTCACATTAGACACTGACACATCCATCATTAACATTTGGACACATTCAGCTGATTGGAAAGTAGATGGAGGATTATTTAGAAGTGATATCAGTGAACAGCTTCCAGTTACAAACCAGAGCTGGGCTTAGATCTATCAATGTGATCATCCAAACAATGTCTATGATGTCTTTATGTCCACATTAGTGATGCTACATGAGAAAAACTGTCCTTTAAACAAAGAGCAGGAAGCAGAAGCTTTAGAACAAGCCTTGGATTACTGAGGCCTTAGAGACTGTATGCACTAAGATAAATGTCCTGAATAAAAGCTTTATAAACCTAAAGAAGCAGAAGATAAGCATACATGATATAAAAACCAATGAGTAAACATTATGACAACTTTAAAATAATATGATATATATTAGGCAGTGGCTATCCGTACGGTTGACGTATCAATATACTGACATTTTATCTGTACGCAGCGCCCCTCATTGGCCAGTTTAGGTCACGTGACTAAGACTAAACCTAACCCTAAGAATTGTTGTGATATAGAGTTATAACCTAACCCTAAGTACTTTGGTAAACGTTCCAGTAGCACCGGGAGTTGTTCATACCTCAACCGTACAAATACACACTTTCTATATATTAACATGAAAAATTACAACAGTATAAGAGTAACATTAAAAAACATGGACTGATGTAATCATCAAAAAGAACAACAGATTATCCAAATAATTTAATAAAGAGTAATGATGTAGTGAAAGAATAACAGATATTAATCCTGAATTTAACAGGTATTTGGTGAATGTTGGATATGACCTCACTAAGGAGATTGTTGAGCCAAGAAACAGATGAATTCCAAAAAAGTCGAGTCAATAAAACTTTATCTTCATTGTTTTTTCATTCTGTAGATTAAAAATAAATAGTTCACATTGTTAAAAATACATCATGAAATGTCAACTTATTGTTTTGAAATGAACTTTTCATGAATTAATATAGAATATATAGTAAAATAAGTCGTGTGTCTTCAATAAATCATTCCAAAGTGGTTTATTTGTAATAAATAATCAAACAGTGAAAGTGTTCCATGTATTAGAGTGTTAATATAAGCAGCTCTAACTACAGACCAGTATCATTGCTTCATCAGCTTTCAAACATTAGAGAAAAAGGCTTTGTTCATAGACTTGATAATCCATCCATTTTCTGACCCACTTCTTCCTTTTTCAGGGTCACGGGGAGACTTGATAAGTTGATTAAAAACACAAGTTGTTGAGCTATCACCAGTTTGGCTTCAGAATGTATCATAGTATGTGATTAAAAAGCTGTAAATGTGTGGTATCAGAGGAACAGCCCTCTTATTAAAAGTGATCAGAATGAGTTTGCTGCGTGGCAGCAGCCTGAACTTGTTGCTAGTTCAGCATGGACATCACAAGCTGAGCTGCAGGAGAAGAAAAGCTACCAAGACCTCCTGAAAACAGCAGTAGGTAGTGATCCAGCATTCTGTCCATCATCCATCAATAAACACACACATTTCATACAATGCAATGCTACAACAAATTTACAAATGTGCATAATTATCTAAAAAAATAAACAGAAAAACACTTTTACAAATGTTGAAACAGATTTACAAAGGTGATGCATATATTATATAAATGTTATGTAATGTAAATAAAACAATATTTAACAGAAATAAGTTTAATTGTAGTTTTAATCATATTCAATATTTTTTAAACTTGCTTTTATCCCTCCTATGACGTCTATCAAGTATGCAAAATATAAAAGATGGAAGAAATGATAATAATTACTGCTATTGTTCATTGTACTTTTTATTTGAAAAAATAAATGTGAAAAATCACAATAGATTTTGTTGTTATTGTTAATTTGATTTCTATTTAAAACATTTATAAGAATAACTGTAGATTGTTAATCACACTTTTTATTTGAAAGATGAAATATTAAAGATCATAAAATATTTGTTCTTTGTGTTTATTTGATTCCTATTAAAGACACTTTGCTAAAAATAACTGTATATTGTAAATATAGGCTTCAAAGTTTCTTCTTGTTGGGTTTTTTCTTTCTTACTATGGACTTTATATTTTGTTAAGCGCACTAACATGACTTTGTTGTTAATGTTTTTATTTACATTTCTAATTAGTGATGAGCCTTGGATTTATTTATTTTTAATAAAAAGATGTAGGTTGGTTAAAAAGATATAAAAACAGTGAAGCTACGCTGTGTAAAAACAATAATAATCTGATATAAAATGTCTCACTGGTACAGACTAACTGCTTGTTACTGCTGTTTTGGCCTTATTGTGTTTATTAATATTTCAGTGACTTGTAGTTCCTAGACTGCTGCTCTATCATCTGCTGACAGTGTAGATGGATTAAACAATACTGTGTGCTAGGGCTGGACGCTCTCCCTACACTACATCTCAGGATTCACTATCTCTACAGTACTTTTTAAAGTTGACTCTTTGTTAATGTTGTTCATTGTCTGTTCTTACTTTTACCTGACCATACATCAAATATGAGTTTATTCTGTTATTAATACTGAGGACAATGTTTGCCTCTAATAGCTCTTTATAATTATTGTGGTGTGTGTCTGGTCCACTTTAAGTGTTGGTCCTGGTCAACTTTTTGATCTTTGTCTTTAGTTTAATGTTTGCAGGTGTTGTGAGATCACCTTGGTGGGCTTAGTGGTGGAGACCCCATGTACCAGCAGCTACGAAATATCACGTTAATAAAATACTTATAGATACTAAAATATTAATATAATTTATATTTACTTTAAATACATTTATATATTTACATGTGACACTGAGTGTTTTCAGAGACATGATTAAAGAGACTTGATTGAAATATTTTGCCCCCATTTATTTAAAAGTTGGATTCATCTGAATTCATAAAAACAGCTAAGGACTTTAAAACATGTTAAAAGTACTGTATTATTATTATTATTATTATTATTATTATTATTATTATTATTATTATTATTCTCTGAGTAACTTAATTATTTTCTAGCAGGTCTGGGTATATTTTACATAGTAGCAGTACCTGGCCAGTAGGTGGAGCTGTGGGCATTTGGTGTCAATAGCGGACGTCAGTCACCAATAGAGTAAGACGTCAACAGTGCTAGTTACACGGAGCAACACAGACTTAAAAACTGCTTTGTTTTCTCACTATTTCCACAGGTAAGATGCTCAGAAACCATAACCAGAAGAGATATAACATGTATAAGCCTTAGACTGTGACTGAAATACAGTGATTTGGATGAATGGAGACGAGAGAGACGTTGTAATGAGTGCTAACTGAGTACGACAACGTGGCGCTAAAAAGGTTAAAAACGAGCTTTAAAACTGTTTTATAAAAATGAGAAACAATCAACTGTAGATAGTAGCACTAACAGGAATGAGAGTTCTGGTTAACTAGTGAGTTGAGAGGAGTTAAAACTTGGTTTGTGTGGATGAATGAGCAGAGGCTAATGCCACAGATGCTAACTGTGCTAACAATAGTAAAGCCTGCACGCATTGCAGCGTTACAGTACACCGTTTCCGGTTGGGTTTTCAGAATAAGAGCGGAGCAATATATCAGACATGTAACCTTGTCCTATATAAAAATGATTGTTTATATGGAAGATACAATTTCAGTATTATATTTTATTGTCATTGTGGAGTAACATAGAGCTAGACAGAGACAATAATAAATACTGGTGAGTTAAAAACAGTTCTAAGTTAAGTTAAAAAGGTAAAATTGTTCATGAGAGAATAAATATAGATTGAAAAAGCAGTTAAATGAGTATACATACTGTTAAGAAGTTAATTGAGTATAACTACTGTTGGTGAACAATGTTGGTTATAGGATGTACTATTACATAGTCACATGATTGTAATTTGAATGTTTTTGACTTGATCACCTTGTAATATGTGTTCTGAAATACGTCAGTCACCAATAGAGTGAGACGTCAACAGTGCTTGTTATACGGAGCAACACAGACTTAAAAACTGATATGTTTGGTCACTATTTCCACAGGAATAAAAATTAATGTGTAACACCAAGGATCGACCACAGTATCATTTTTATAAGTGTAATAAACACACTCAGTCAGGTTAATTTAAAATGTTTTATTCTTTATTTTTCTCAGACTCAACAGCTTCTCTGATTAGATCCAACCAGACACTTCACTTAAATCTATATCTGCAGGAAAACACAACAGATAGACGTTAAAATGGACAGTACTGGGAATTAATGTTTATAATGTAAATAAAGTAGGTTTATTTCTGCCCTAAATGTAAAGTTTTTTACACTATTAATAATAATAAAAGACTGATTAGGTTGATATTTGTTTTATAAAAATAAAATAATATCCACATTAACATATATACAGAAACTGATCAAAACACAATGACAATTAAAAACCAAACAGAAAATAAACTAAAACCAAAATAAATCAGAGAAAACTCAAAACACACATTTCCATAATTTGACATGTTGGCAGCAGGTTTAGAACACATAAAACTAATATTTATGAATATTTTTAACTCATTAAAAAATGTGACAAACATGACTTTGTTTTTAAATATCTGCATTTATGAATTTAAAAAATACAATAATTAAAATATAGTTGTAATAAATCTTTATCCTTAAATTTTAAACCAAACTTAATGTAATCAAACTCAAGTATTGGAAAATAAAAAAAATCAATTATGTTATAATTTGTTGGATTTAAGGCTGCAAAGCAGAATTATTAAAAAAATAAAATAATTTATTAATAAGATACAATAGATTCTACATAAAAGAAAGAGCCGGGGGAAGAAAGAACACATTACAAAAACAGAATAATACAAAGATTAATGCCATTATATATTTTATTCAAGTTAAGGGATGTTATGGAATTTTTACCAGATTATATATTTTTCACAGACACATTAAGTTGTTGGTTTTTCACTGATTTGATCAAAGTTGAAAAATATCTTGGTTCTAAACATGAAGCAAAGGGAAAACTTAGATTATTTGTTCCTTTTTTCTCTTTTATTTTCTTAAATAGTTTTAAAAAGGGAAACAGAATAGGTTGATAACCTTAGACAAACACTAAATAATACTCAGTATTATTACCACTGGTAGTGATGAAATCAACTTTCTAAGTCATTTTTACAATTTAAACAAAAGTGTTTTTTAAACTTTTCTAAATCTTTGTTAAAGTCGTTCACAATGTGACTGGTACCAGTTACGTGTTCATGTGGAGTGTCACAGTGTGTGTGTTTGAACCTTCTCAGTTGGTCAAAAGGCCAATGAACACACACACACACACACATTTTAAATCATGCTTTAAATGTTTGTTATTTCAATGATCATATTTATTTATTTTTATAAAAGGAACAACACACATTCATAAACGTTTCATGGATCATTTTCATTTCTAGTCCCTGGACAGGTTGATGTCTTTATTATTCAATTAAAAAAAAAAAAATCATTTCAATCAAAAATAAACATTTTCAATCAAATAAAAAAAGTGTTCAAATGCAAAAAAAAAATACTTGAGACCCAAATATTTGCATTTGAACACTTTTTTTTGATTGAAAATGTTTTTTTTAATTAAATAAAGACACAAATCTACCTCCATAGACCAGATTATAATTTGTTGACAGAAAAAAGTTCAAATTCTAAGACTTTGAACTTGCATTAATGAATATATTTTATAAAATAAGTCAAAATATACAGTATTACGAAACCAAAAAATACATGAAAAATTAAATTAAAAACAATATATATATATATATATTTAAATATAATACTGTCTTTTCAGTATGGCTCTTCAGCTCCACCCACTAATCAATGAGGGATCCTCCCACCCTTACAACATGACTCCACCCATCACCCTTAAAGTCCTCTTTGGGGAGGAGCTAGAGAGGGTTATAGCTTGGGGAGTGGTAGAAGACAAAATTGTCCCATGGACAATAAAGAACAACCTGGTTGCCATAGTAACCGATGCCAGGACTGTTTCAAAAACAAGTTTTTGACGAACAAAAAAAAAAAAAAATTGGAATAAAACATTTAGTTTCAAGAAATATACCCTTGAGGGTAACCCCCCCCCCCTACAGACTGATGATTGGAAGGCAGACAATGCTGTTTAAAACAGCAGGGATTGAGGTTGAGGACAGCCTCATTCAAAGTGGGAGGCTGCTCCTCAACCCTCCCTCAAAGATGGCTTCTGTTTCTGTTATATTCACATGTTAACTTACTATATGCCTTGTTTCTTTGTAGTTTGAACATAAATTGATGAGATCACCTGGTAAATGACTGACCATCATAATCTACTATTTACACCAACTCTTCTTTAATCCAGCTTTCAGATGCCAGAATGGTGTGTGTGAAGGGGAAAGACGTTACCATGGCAACGGTTACTATGCTAGAGGTAAGTTTCCCTTTGTAATGCAGCTCATCATTTATTGATAGAAAAAACAAACTTTAGATGATACATGCAGTCATTCTATCAGCACACAGTACATTATTCACTCATTTCTACATAGAATGTATGTTCCACATGCAGCGTGTTCTACACACACTTTACTGTGTGTTCTCTATTCATTAAACACAGTGTGTATGTATACATGTTCCACATGAGGTCTCCTATAGGGAACATACAGTAGTCATAGTTACACCTGTGAAGTCCCAGCAGTGTCAAAATACAACTAGACACATTTATTTATGAAAACCTCACCAAAAGGCTTCTGAGACCATCCAGTCAGACTGATGACTATGGGGAGAGATTTGTCTCAAAAACATTCACAAATAGATTCACAATTTTTACATGTGTTTTTCAAATCCACAAATATATTTACAATTTTGACATGTACTTCTTAGATTTTCACATGTTTTTCAGATCCACAAATACATCAACAATTTACACACGTGTTTTCTCATTTATGTGTGTATTTATCATGAATTATCATGTGTAAATCCTCAACTGTGATTGTGGATTGAGCAAAGTACGTTTGTGGATCGGCCCGGAAATATAAAGAGAACCAATATTACAAATTTGGAAATATAAAAACAATCAATAATAAAAATGTGGAAATATAATGAGAATCAAAAATGAAAAAAATATACAAAAGTAGTATATTTGTTTTCCATTTTGTGCTTTTTCTGTTTTGTCTTTGTCTTTTACTTCATGACTCAAGCTGTCGGTAAAAGCAAAGGTCAATTCAATGGTCATTCTGCCCAGGCTGACTAGTCGATACCTGATCACATGATTCCTCTTCTCTTGGAGGGAAAGTTAAAAATGGGAGACGTGGATGAATTGAGAAGAGGCGTTCAACGACAGTTATTTGCAATATCTCGGTATGTGGAGGAAAATTCTCCAACGGACTATATTTTAAGGTTGGTGGAAGATGTCATGGAAAGTCTTGGAGAAATATCTGCGCTGACAAATGCAGACATGGACGAAGCTGTGTGGTGCAATCTTGAGGAGGTAAGTGTAAAATACGATGCCGTCATGTTGTCGGTCAGCTTTGTACACAAGTTTTAAGAGGGACAAAAGCTACATCATGACTCTGATTCACATATTAGGCATTCAGCCCTAATTAGCAGCCACAGCCAAAGTTAGCCCCTGCTATGGGCAGACCTGTGTTCAGCTCACACAAACGGACAGATTAGAGCTCAGACACACAGTGTGTCCCAGAGCAGGGATTAGGATGATCCATGGTCTTCTTAAATCACAGGGTGTACAATTGCAAAGTGAGTATTGATGCTGGATTTTTCCAGATCAAAGTTGTAAAATACTAGTTTTAAGAGTTGCTGCTTTTACTTCTCAGAACAACATGTAAAGCTCAGTTAGATGATTAATAAGTGTCACATATTGATCAGCTGTTTATTAATAAATGAGCCTGTGTAACATTTTGCATCAGCAAATTTAACCCAGAATTTTCTTTCTGATCAGACTTTATTTGATAAAATGATCTAGATTTATATCATATATCATCATTTAGATAAAATATATTGAGATATGAGTGTTGGTCCATATCACCAGCCCTAGTAGGAATGTTCAAAACATTTAAATGTTAATAAAGGTCGACCTACCAGATTATAATCACATCATTGTATTTAGTAGGTAGTTGACAAGTGGGTATTTTAGATTTATTGTACATCTATATTAAAATATAAGGAATACTGGAGCTTAGTTGGGAGGGTGGGACGGATCGTAGTGGGCGCCAGAAAATTTCCCTTATTTTCAAATCCAAAAGTTGACAGATATGATCTAAGAGAACCAGAACTGAGATCAACCTTCTGTCTGAGGTTAAGAGAAGATCATTGGTTACTTTTACTAAGACAGTCTCTGTGCTGTGATTGGCTCTAAAGCCAGACTGAAAGCTCTGTATAAATTGTTCCTAAGTAGGTGATCACATAGTTGACCTGTGATGACTTTTTCAAACATTTTGGAAACTAAAGGGAGATTAGATATTGGTCTATAATTGGACAAGTCATTTTTATGGAGAGGTTTGATTACAGTGGTTTTAAAGGTCTGTGGTACATAACCTGTTACTATAGATGTGTTAATACAGTTCATCATATTATTAACCATTTATTAGTAGTTTTAACCCACAACATGAATGGTTTTATCACTTATCAAGTCAGCCTGCCTTGATAACGGACAGTGATCAGTTTCATTACAACAGCACACACGTTTTTTTATCGTCACGTGTCATCACCATTGTGAAGAAACTCACTCTGCCAGTTTTCTCCATTGTAGTGATTGGTCAGACTTTGCTAGCTCCACCCCTTTCATGTGAACACGCATGTACCCAGGCTGAGAACACTTGGCTTCAATTAGCGTGTTGTTATCGACCTTCGTAGGACAGCTTCTCTCTGACAGGTAATGTTTGGTTAGTTGACGCCCATTAATGGAGATTAATCCAGGATACAATTATCTAGATTCATAGCATAGGACCTTTATGTCCTAAAATTATATCTAATTCATTAATTTAATTTACTACAGCAAAATAAATCACATTTTAAAGTATATTCTATAATTGTATAATAATGGCATTATTAAAACTGAACCTTGCGATTAACGCTGTGTTGCTATGTTTATCCAGTAACGTTAGCATATCCTCATCTGTTATCTGCTAATGATGCCTTAATCTACTAGTTTAGCGGGGGATAATCCACTAACATGCTTTAATGCACACATGCAAACGTAAAAAAGTGCATCACAAACTGTCTAATCCGCTCTAGGGTGTTTTTGGAACAAAGAGGAAAAGTATTATAGATATTTATCATAGACTCAGAGCTAGCGAAGCTTTACGAGCAGTGAATATTTGTTTGACTGAAATATTGTAAATTCTGTAATATGTCACACCTTCTTCATTTAAAAATATTGGTCTGTGACTTATCAGAGCTGAAAGTAATGGATTACAAGTACTCACATTACTGTAATTGAGTTGCTTTGATGGGTACTCATACTTTTTATTTGTACAAGTACGTTTTAAAACATTTCTACACCAACCGCTACTGAGTAAATTATTTTCTGTTTTAAAATGATCAACAGACATTGTGAAACTAAAAAAAATGAAATGACCAAACAACAACAAATGCATCACATCATAGCCGACCAATCAGATTAAATATAATGCATTAGATCATAGCAGACCAATCATATTAAACATAATGCATTAGATCATAGCCCACCAATCAGATTAAACGTAATGCATTAGATCATAGCCCACCAATCAGATTAAACGTAATGCATTATATCATAGCCCACCAATCAGATTAAACGACTAAAGTAGCTTTAATAATATAGATTAACGTTGACCAACGGTTGTCATCAGTGAGCAACGTTTGAGACCAAGGTGAGTTTCTAATAATAATGTCAACTTTAATGACTAATTTAATGATTTTCCACAATCCAGTGAGTAAATACTGCTTGTTTTAATCTAAATGTGTTTACATATTAAGTCATAATCTTGTGTAAATGAGCTGATATTGTAAAGATCTTTGGAACGACTCAAGCTCCTCCCACTGCTGGTGCAAACTCCATTATTGGTTATAAGATCTTCTTCGTTCTAAGCATTTGGTGGATTAGGGGCTAGATTTCCTGTGCATTACATCAATTCTGGACTGGTGTGGGACAACATATATGTTTGGGCCGACGCATCAATACAAAACATTTACGTCGACATATTTTTTGCGTCAAATGGGCGGGGCAATATGGCCTTTTTTAAATGTCTGAATATTTTCAAGCTGTATAATGATATACGATATACATCTCAATATTTTGCCCTTGCCTTGAGATGATGCTTTGATGTATAAAACCAGAATGGCAATATTCAATATATATTGTTGTTTTCTCTGTGATGTAATTGGGGTTTCCCCTATTATAGCAAAGTGCACCCTCGGATCTGGGTCGGTTGTGTTTGAATATGTGATCGATTGATTTGGTCTTGTACTTTCCTGGTGTGCCTAAGGCATAAAGCGGCGGTGCAGAAGGTAGATATATGTGACAGAGAATAATTACAATGACTAGGGTCATGTCTGGTGTAAACCACATGTATATTAGAGGTTGGATAGAGCTTTTGTAGTGGATTCCAGTCCTAGTTTCTAGTTTACTATGTCCTTGAGGTGGTAGATGTTATTGAATGCTACGACTGGTTGGCTAATTAGGAATGCCATATCTCGGCTCGTAGGGTTTATTCAGCTCACGATTGACGGCTAGTCTGTTAGTTTTGTTGTTCTGTATAGCTTAATTTGGTTTTGGTAGACCCACTTGAGCTTTTGTTTGGTCTTTGTGCTGGGAATCTTTATTTGGGGGTCCGGTCCATTTGGGAAGAAATTTCTTCACTAGTTTGGTTGCATGATGATCGTTTTTGAGCAAAACTGTAATATTAGACTCTGCCTCCAACCTGTAGTTCCTTCTGTGAGGCTTTTTGGTTGTAGTAGGCTTTATGGCCCTTAGTGCTCTCTTTGAGGTGTTTTAGAGCAAACGTAGCTTGGAGGTGGTTCTCAGGATCGATCATGTATTGGTGAGTGGTGTAGGTGATAGCAATGTTAGCTTGTCCTGGTTGGTACAGGAGGTGTGTGGGTAGAGTCATTTGCCTGCCCGTCATCATTTAAAAAAGGTGGGACGCCGGTTGATTTGTTCGGCGTCGTCTTGATTGCCATAAGGACCATGAGAAGTTTGACATCCCAGTCCTTTTGGTTGGCAGAGACATATTTCTTTAGATTCCTACCACCGTGTGGTTGGACCGTTCCACCTGTCCAGAGGACTGGGGGTGGTAGCTAATGTGAAAGTTGGGAGGAGAGATTGTCTGTCTCCAAAAGATGCATCAGTGAAGCTAAGCTAACGCTGCGGCTGGATCTTAACGAACTGTGACTGTTATCCAGGGACAGGTCAGCCAAACTTTTGCACGGTATGTTGTTGTAAATATGCAGCCTGTTGCTACTGCTGAGTCACTGCTAACAGCAGCTCATTTGCCTGATGTGTTTAGCATTGTGTAGCTGAAAAACATGCTGTGAATAAGTTTTTCCACATTTATTTTAGAAGCATTTTCAACAGCAGAATGTGCACCTGAAATATGCACAGCTTACTGTACATTGCTGTGCTAAGGCAGAAAAATTATTGTTTTAATTGTGGAGCAGTTGTTTTGTGCTTTATATGCACATCATTTATGGTTGTTTTATAGCAGTTGATCAACAGTGGATTATTATATTATTACAGCACTGATATGAAGCTGTATGGACACAAATGACTCAAAATAAATAAAGTTACTTTTTCTAGTAACGCATTACTTTTTGGTGTAAGTAATCAAAATAGTAACTGAGTTACTTTGTGAATGAAGTAACTAGTAACGGTAACTAGTTACTTTTTTTTCAGTAACTAGCACAACACTGGTTACAGCCAACAATAAAATGTTGGTTGTGTGTTTCTACGTCATGTTCGCCCCCTGTCCAATCAGAGCCTTCCCAACCCCCAGACCTAAAGTGGAATTAACTAAAGCCAAATAAACCGGTTTTCTATGTAAACCTCAGTTCTGGAATTACTATTACCATGTAAACATGAAGCAGAATGATTTAATGCAGAATAACTCATTCTGAATTATAAAAAAACACCATGTAACTGTGGCCACTGAGGAGTTTAGAACAACCGTTGATATGCTGGGGAAGAACTCCACATCAGAGAACATCAAAGGAACAGCAAAAAGTAGAACTCCAAAAAAAAAGAACAAAAGGCAGAACTAAAAACCCAGAGCTCATAGAGCAGATACTTCCTCAGGAGAGAAAACACAGACATAGTGTAAAAGCCCAAAGCTGCAGATAGGAGAGAATAGGAAACATCTGGAACAGCCCCTGATTCAAAGAAAGACTAATACGTCCCAGAATTAACATCCTTCCCACAGATGAGACACTAATACTAAGCTACTCTTAAATGGTAAATCTCATGGTGCTACCATCTTTTGGCACAGAGGACAATCTAACAACAAGTACATTATGATTACAGTGACCAGCATTTTTTCCAATTACAATTAAATCACAATTATTTTTTTAGCCTCAGAAATCCAATTACACTTACAGTACGTTATCATTTACTTTACAATTATTCAGAAATACTGAGCCTGAAATAGATAACCTAATAAAAGTTAACCTTTCTCTTGTGTTAGCTTTCTGTTAGCATCTCATATGATAACGGGTCTTAAGTCAGCTGTAAAATACACTTTTAAAATGGTAAAATGTGGGAAAGCTTGATATAAACATTTTAATAATATTTTAACTACATATGTGTAGAACATGTTCACCAGTTTAGCATTAAGTAAACATTGCAATTACAATTACAAAGTAAATTATCTGAACTCAACTAGAATTTAATGAGATTACGACAGCAACAGATTTTTAAAATTACAATTATAACTACACCATCTTTGTAATTAATTATCAATTACATGATTACAATTATAACTGACTCCAACCCTGCTCAGAAGCTGCCAGCTAATAATGGTAATGTACTTATAATATGTTTTCTTGTGTTTCAGGTTGTTTACCAAAGCAGTGACAGTGCATCAGTCATGAAGAGTGGGAATAACATTGTCGTGAATCAGTCCATGAGGAGAGAAACTGACCCCCAACCACCTGCTGATGGGTGGTTAGATATCTTTGGAAATGGTTCGCTAATGAAAAAGGTGCTGCAGGCTGGAAGAGGAAGATACAGTATGCCACAACCTGGACAGATTGTGAAGATTCATCTAATAACACGTCTGTTGGATGGGACGCTGATCAACAAGGTCTCGGAGTTGTCGCTCACTTTGGGAGACGGGGAAGTGATCTATGCAGTGGATGTGGCGGTGCAACTCATGGAAATGAGAGAGAAGGCACTCTTCCAGGTTCGGTCAGCGGTTGAGTTGAAAATTACGCTCCTGGAAGCTACTGATGCTCCAGACCTGAAGCTGCTGCCCCCCACTGAGAAGATTGATCTGGCCACCTGCAAGAGGGAGCAAGGCAATGTTCTTGATCAGCACAGAGACCTGAAGCCACGCAACAAAACGATCCGCGATGAGGTTTCCACGATGATGAAGAAGCACAGTGAGGACGATGAGAAGATGTTGGAGAACCCGTCCAGCACCCACAAACATCAGGCCAAGTCAGCAGGGGGTTTGAGCTGGAAGTGACTGCTTGGTGCCACTGCAGTAGCCATTGGCGGCATCGCTCTGTCTGTGGCCATCTATGCTAGAAAGTGATTCAAGAACTGTCGTAACGACACGACTTAAATGTGGGCATGTGGCCATTATAATGTACTTTGATTTGTTTTAGTTCCTTATTTGCAGTTGTGTTGTGTGTTTGCTGTGTTTTTGTTAAATCTTTTTTTGTTGTTAATCAGCGTAGGCCAACCCACTACCTTTTGGACAGCTGCTGGTAATCAGCGCAGCTGTACAGGACTGGAAGTGGCCCTCATATGAGGGATTAAAAGGACATCGGCAGAGAGACATTTGGTGTGTGTGTGTGTGAGTGGTGGCAGTAGCAGCCATTGGCAGGTCTGCTAGGACCGGACCGAGCGCCAGCGAAGCGTGAGGAGGGAACGGCGGAACCTGGGTTGGAGGCGAGGAACGGACGCGGTGACGGAGGGAGAGCGAGTGAGCAGCGCCAGGACGTGGAACGCGGGGACGCGGTGGAGGGAGAGCGAGTGAGCAGCGCCAGGACGTGGAACGCGGAGACGCGGTGGAGGGTGTGACACTCGAGGCCTGTTTACTCTATACTGGGCGGTTGCATTCGAGCGCCGCCCAGACGCGGTGAGTCGCACACCTGGGGGGGAGGCACGCGAAGCCAGGATCACTTCTCTCCCACTGGCAGATGTATTGTGTCCGCTAGGGCTGGACCGAGCGACAGCGAAGCGTGAGGAGGGAACGGCGGAACCAGGGTTGGAGGCGAGGAGCTGACGCGGTAACGGAGTGAGCGAGCAGCGCCAGGACTGGACACCAGGGCCAGCCCTACGGGGCAGCGGGGCCGGGGGCCGGAGACTCGACACCCAGAGCAGCGAGGTGGCGGCTGCGCCTCCTGTCCAGGCTCAGCCTTTATTTTTAATCTGTTACCTTTTGTCGGGGCCAAAATTATTAGTTATGCTTCTAGTCAAATGTGTACAATTTGTCATGTTTTAATACATGATGACTCCATCTCAATTTTCACTTTTGAACAGCTGAATCATGATTAAACAGTACAGAGCGTACTCAGCACAGCCAAGGCCAGAGCCTCTGCTCACATGCAGATACACACACACACTCAAAGATAAGAGAGGCGCCACTCTTCCTCATAACATATACGTCTTCATCATCCTCAAATCTTTCCACTATTGGGCACTGACTCCCTTCTCCTTCCCTTAGGGTGGAACTCTGTTGATATCTGTATAAAACCTTGAGCTGAAACTGTTAGGGGGGGCACTTCCTTCGGGCGTCCACTTGGACGGATGCTAATTTTGTTTCACTTTGTTCCATCTTGTACCTTTTTTACTTAGCCTTAGAATAAACCTTTTTTATAAAACCATCAATGCTTCTGCCTGGACTCCATCATTCAACCAGAGCATAAATCATGTCCCAAAATGAGGTCAACCGTAAATTTGCCGTGACAAATTGGCGTCGACGAACTGGATCCATCTTCTGCTCTGTGGGGCGTCGACCGTGGACCAGCACTGGGTCGACACACTTGAAGCCCCGGGGCTGGCCCGCGGTGGTCCGCCCGCGGACAGAGACTGGAGCACGAACCATCGGTTGAACCTCAAACACCAATTCGGACTAAGGTAAAGCTGCCTTTATAAACATATATATATATAAATTTTCATTTACATATATATTTGCTCTGTGTTGATTTTTTTTGGAACCAGTCAAGCATTGTATTGATTTTCAGCTTTGAGCTTTGATTTTGATCCTCAGCTGTTCTGTGTTTTGACGCAGTGAATAGCCATGAGAAAGGCTCAAATGGTTGCTTTTTAATGCTGTAGGTTCTCTCTGGTTTTCTTCGGGCTCGGATATTTTGTTTAGGCATAAAATACGGCTGGTCATTATTTACTTTGGTTTTGTTCGGACACCCACAGACAGCCTGTGAGGTCCTGACCATAGATAGACGGGCAACAAGGTTTCCAAAACATCCCAGCGGTGCCATGATCTGAGTTCACCTCTGTACCGAAAGATTAAAACCCAAAATCTAACCTAAATTGTGTTTCTGTGAATCAAACAGATGAAGAATCCAATAAACAAATAATATATGCATACGCATATACAATCTTGGTATGATGTGAACTCAGATCAGGCTTTCAGGCGAGTTTTACTTCTTTTTTTTTATCTTTGTATGGTTGTTTGGCTTTAATGCTTTCATTTGGACAAGTGTCAGCTTTCGGCTTCTGTGCGCCTTGATTTTTTTTTTTTTTTTTGTTTGTTTTGTTTTTCTCTCGAAGAGAGAGTCTCTCACACACACACACACACACACACACACACACACACACACACACACACACACACACACACACACACACACACACACACACACACAGAGAGAAAGGGACAGAGAGCCAAACACACACACACGTCGCTGCTGTGTTTTTCTTTTTTTTTACGTGTGAACACACACACACACACACACACGTACAGAGAGAGAGAGGGAAGCGCGCGCACGCACACGCAAAGAGCACACCCCTACATGCACACGCACGCAGAGAGAGAGAGAGAGAGAGAGAGCCACACCCACGAGACACACCCAAACAAGAGAGAGGTAGCGCCCCTCACTGGCCAGTTTAGTGCACTACACACTTGTGACACAACATTGTGATTTCTCACTTCTCCCCTGCCGATAGAATAGTGCCATTACACACAGACACTATTTTTATTTTTATTTTAAATTTTATTTTGATTTCATGTTTGATGGGCAACACACACTCAAACACACACACACATGAATACAGTCATCATTATCATTTTTTTTATTTTATTTTTTATTTATTTTTTTTTTTTATTTTTTTTATTATTATTCTATTGTTGGCTTTGTGGTTGCCCCCCTGAAGAAACGACATCTTCAATGAAAGAATGAAATCACCTTCAACTCTTACACTAATGAAATGTCAACATCATTCAAAGGACCAAGCATCAGAAGGAAATGGACAATCAAAGGTCTGTGACCTTTCAGGACTCAAGGACTCAACTCCCATTCAGCAAAGAAGGAAATGGACAATCAAAGGTCTGTGACCTTTCAGGACTCAAGGACTCAACTCCCATTCAGCAAAGCAATGCTGAAATAACTCGCTCAGTGCCAAGTCAACTCTTCATCATCTAAGGGCAGCATGCCAAATGCTGGGATTAACACATCCTGCCCCATCATCAAAGACTGAGAACCTGTGGGCATCGGAGTTGGGACACTCCCCCCCCACCAATGAGTTGCGAGTTAAACGCCACGACTACTGCCTGAATGATGGGCAGCAACTGCAGACTGGTCACACGTCTGCTGGACATCTTCACCAAAAAAAAAAAAAAAAAAGACACTGTTTCAAAAGCCACAAGGATACCAAGCCACAAGAAGTCCACCACAGCCTTTGGTGGTAGTGCTAAATCACTTTAGCCTTGAACTTTGGCATGGAGGGGGACAACCAGCAAATAGCCAACAAGCTTCTCCTTCGATAGGACAATACTAACCCTCTATCTTCTGACTGTGCACAAGATTATTTTGTTTTCATTTATTCTCTCACACGCAGACAGACCAGACATACATTCACACACCCACATTCAACCACCAGAACTTCAAACAGAACCCTTCACGTGTGAATGGGCTACAGAAAACTAGCTAGCTAAAAGCTCACTAACCCACACCTAACCATTGTGTGATTCTTTTAGGATCTGAAAAGCTCTCAGATCCTGACCTCTGACCTGTCTCTGCCTTCCTGGAAGCTATAACTGAGCCAAACTAACTATTCATTTAGTTAGTTAACTAACCCTAACACCACTTCTTTTAAAACTTTTTATTATTTTCATTTTATTTTATTTTATTTTATTTTATTTTATTTCGTTTTGTTTTGTTTTGGGTGAGTGTTTCCCCCCCCCCCCCCCCCCCCTTCTGTCCAGGTACCAGCTAAAGCCTACC